>NC_000085.6:45182346-45292346 GCF_000001635.26 Mus musculus
GGACATCTGGGTTCTTTCCAGCTTCTGGCTATTATAAATAAGGCTGCTATGAACATAGTGGAGCATGTGTCCTTCTTACCGGTTGGGACATCTTCTGGATATATGCCCAGGAGAGGTATTGCGGGATCCTCCGGTAGTACTATGTCCAATTTTCTGAGGAACCGCCAGACTGATTTCCAGAGTGGTTGTACAAGCTTGCAATCCCACCAACAATGGAGGAGTGTTCCTCTTTCTCCACATCCTTGCCAGCATCTGCTGTCACCTGAATTTTTGATCTTAGTCATTCTGACTGGTGTGAGATGGAATCTCAGGGTTGTTTTGATTTGCATTTCTCTGATGATTAAGGATGTTGAACATTTTTTCAGGTGTTTCTCAGCCTTTCGGTATTCCTCGGGTGAGAATTCTTTGTTCAGCTCTGAGCCCCATCTTTTAAGGGGGTTATTTGATTTTCTGGAGTCCACCCTCTTGAGTTCTTTATATATATTGGATATTAGTCCCCTATCTGATTTAAGATAGGCAAAGATCCTTTCCCAATCTGTTGGTGGTCTTTTTGTCTTATTGACGGTGTCTTTTGCCTTGCAGAAGCTTTGCAGTTTCATGAGGTCCCATTTGTCAATCCTCGATCTTACAGCACAAGCCATTGCTGTTCTATTCAGGAATTTTTTCCCTGTGCCCATATCTTCGAGACTTTTCCCCACTTTCTCCTCTATAAGTTTCAGTGTCTCTGGTTTTATGTGAAGTTCCTTGATCCACTTAGATTTGACCTTAGTACAAGGAGAGAGGAATGGGTCGATTCGCATTCTTCTACATGATAACAACCAGTTGTGCCAGCACCATTTGTTGAAAATGCTGTCTTTTGTCCACTGGATGTGTTACGCGCGCCCAACTGGCCAGGAAGAACGACGCTGCTACAGGATCCTTCTGCACACATTTATTCAGTCCTGTTTCTTCTTGTTTATATCTCCCTTGTTTATATCTCCCTTGTTTTTATATCTCCCTTGTTTTTATATCTCCCTTGTTTTTATATCTCCCTTGTTTTTATATCTCCCCTGTTTATATCTCCCTTGTTTATATCTCCCTTGTTTTTATATCTCCCCCGAACCCTGGGCCTCTCACTCTTTTATACTCTCTCTCATCCACGCACCGCAGGCCACGCCCCCTCGCCAGTCACGAGGCTTCAGCTAATCAGGGCAGCAGGGGCAAATCTCCACCAAAATGGATTCACCTGTATCCTGGTACACCTGCGCAGCACTCAAGATGTTTGTGTTTATATGAGGAAGTCAGGTGAAAGTCATATGACTTAGCTGCAGTCCCTGGCGCCTTTGGGACTGCCGCCACACCCGCTCCCCACATGGATGGTTTTAGCTCCCTTGTCGAAGATCAAGTGACCATAGGTGTGTGGGTTCATTTCTGGGTCTTCAATTCTATTCCATTGGTCTACTTGACTGTCACTATACCAGTACCATGCAGTTTTTACCACAATTGCTCTGTAGTAAAGCTTTAGGTCAGGCATGGTGATTCCACCAGAGGTACTTTTATCCTTGAGAAGAGTTTTTGCTATCCTAGGTTTTTTGTTATTCCAGATGAATTTGCAGATTGCTCTTTCTAATTCGTTGAAGAATTGAGTTGGAATTTTGATGGGGATTGCATTGAATCTGTAGATTGCTTTTGGCAAGATAGCCATTTTTACAATGTTGATCCTGCCAATCCATGAGCATGGGAGATCTTTCCATCTTCTGAGATCTTCTTTAATTTCTTTCTTCAGGGACTTGAAGTTTTTATTATACAGATCTTTGACTTCCTTAGTTAGAGTCATGCCAAGATATTTCATATTATTTGTGACTATTGAGAAGGGTGTTGTTTCCCTAATTTCTTTCTCAGCCTGTTTATTCTTTGTGTAGAGAAAGGCCATTGACTTGTTTGATTTAATTTTATATCCAGCTACTTCACCGAAGCTGTTTATCAGGTTTAGGAGTTCTCTGGTGGAATTTTTAGGGTCACTTATATATACTATCATATCATCTGCAAAAAGTGATATTTTGACTTCATTTTTTCCAATTTGTATCCCCTTGATCTCCTTTTGTTGTTGAATTGCTCTGGCTAGGACTTCAAGTACTATGTTGAAGAGGTAGGGAGAAAGTGGGCAGCCTTGTCTAGTCCCTGATTTTAGTGGGATTGCTTCAAGCTTCTCACCATTTACTTTGATGTTGGCTACTGGTTTGCTGTAGATTGCTTTTATCATGTTTAGGTATTGGCCTTGAATTCCTGATCTTTCCAAAACTTTTATCATGAATGGGTGTTGGATCTTGTCGAATGCTTTTTCCTCATCTAACGAGATGATCATGTGGTTTTTGTCTTTGAGTTTGTTTATATAATGGATTACATTGATGGATTTTTGTATATTAAACCATCCCTGCATCCCTGGAATAAAACCTACTTGGTCAGGATGGATGATTGCTTTAATGTGTTCTTGGATTCGGTTAGCGAGAATTTTATTGAGGATTTTTGCATCAATATTCATAAGGGAAATTGGTCTGAAGTTCTCTATCTTTGTTGGATCTTTCTGTGGTTTAGGTATCAGAGTAATTGTGGCTTCATAGAATGAGTTGGGTAGAGTTCCCTCTACTTCTATTTTGTGGAATAGTTTGTGCAGAACTGGGATTAGATCTTCTTTGAAGGTCTGGTAGAACTCTGCACTAAACCCGTCTGGTCCTGGGCTTTTTTTGGCTGGGAGACTATTAATGACTGCTTCTATTTCCTTAGGAGATATGGGACTGTTTAGATTGTTAACTTGATCCTGATTTAACTTTGGTACCTGGTATCTGTCTAGAAATTTGTCCATTTCGTCCAGGTTTTCCAGTTTTGTTGAGTATAGCCTTTTGTAGAAGGATCTGATGGTGTTTTGGATTTCTTCAGGATCTGTTGTTATGTCTCCCTTTTCATTTCTGATTTTGTTAATTAGGATGTTGTCCCTGTGCCCTCTAGTGAGTCTAGCTAAGGGTTTATCTATCTTGTTGATTTTCTCAAAGAACCAACTCCTCGTTTGGTTAATTCTTTGAATAGTTCTTCTTGTTTCCACTTGGTTGATTTCACCCCTGCGTTTGATTATTTCCTGCCGTCTACTCCTCTTGGGTGAATTTGCTTCCTTTTTTTCTAGAGCTTTTAGATGTGTTGTCAAGCTGCTAGTATGTGCTCTCTCCCATTTCTTCTTGGAGGCACTCAGAGCTATGAGTTTCCCTCTTAGAAATGCTTTCATTGTGTCCCATAGGTTTGGGTATGTTGTGGCTTCATTTTCATTAAACTCTAAAAAGTCTTTAATTTCTTTCTTTATTCCTTCCTTGACCAAGGTATCATTGAGAAGAGTGTTGTTCAGTTTCCACGTGAATGTTGGCTTTCCATTATTTATGTTGTTATTGAAGATCAGCCTTAGGCCATGGTGGTCTGATAGGATACATGGGACAATTTCAATATTTTTGTATCTATTGAGGCCTGTTTTGTGACCAATTATATGGTCAGTTTTGGAGAAGGTCCCGTGAGGTGCTGAGAAGAAGGTATATCCTTTTGTTTTAGGATAAAATGTTCTGTAGATATCTGTCAGGTCCATTTGTTTCATAACTTCTGTTAGTTTCACTGTGTCCCTGTTTAGTTTTGGTTTCCACGATCTGTCCATTGATGAAAGTAGTGTGTTGAAGTCTCCCACTATTATTGTGTGAGGTGCAATGTGTGCTTTGAGCTTTACTAATGTGTCTTTAATGAATGTGGCTGCCCTTGCATTTGGAGCGTAGATATTCAGAATTGAGAGTTCCTCTTGGAGGATTTTACCTTTGATGAGTATGAAGTGTCCCTCCTTGTCTTTTTTGATAACTTTGGGTTGGAAGTCGATTTTGTTAGATATTAGAATGGCTACTCCAGCTTGTTTCTTCAGACCATTTGCTTGGAAAATTGTTTTCTAGCCTTTCACTCTGAGGTAGTGTCTGTCTTTTTCCCTGAGATGGGTTTCCTGTAAGCAGCAGAATGTTGGGTCCTGTTTGTGTAGCCAGTCTGTTAGTCTATGTCTTTTTATTGGGGAATTGAGTCCATTGATATTAAGAGATATTAAGGAAAAGTAATTGTTGCTTCCTTTTATTTTTGTTGTTACAGTTGGCATTCTGTTCTTGTGGCTGTCTTCTTTTTGGTTTGTTGAGGGATTACTGTGGGAAGCCGCCCCCACATTCGCCGTCACAAGATGGCGCTGACAGCTGTGTTCTAAGTGGTAAACAAATAATCTGCGCATGTGCCAAGGGTATTTCTCCACCCCATGTACTCTGCCTTCCCCGTGGCAACAACTCGGCCATGGGCTGCAGCCAATCAGGGAGTGATACGTCCTAGGCGAAGGATAACTCTCCTAAATAGGGACGGGGTTTCGCTTTCGTTTTTGGGTTTGAGTTTTGCACTCTTGCTCCTGAAGATGTAAGCAATAAAGTTTTGCCGCAGAAGATTCTGGTTTGTTGTGTCTTTCCTGGCCGGTCGTGAGAACGCGTGTAAGAGTTGGTGCCGGAAACCCAGGAAGAAAAACTCGGGACGGGAGTTAACCATCACCGGCGCAAGGAAGATTCCTCATTCCGGAACCAGAACTGCGGGTCACGGTCATAAAGGTTCCCGTAAAACAGACTGTTGAGAAGGATTCAACTGCATGAATTCAGAACTCTTCAGCTGGGGAACAGGGGTACCAGTAAGTATAGCTTTACAAGGTAAGTCTGGTCTTGAACTTTCTAAGGAAATTCAAGACAGTCTATCAGAAGTAAAGTGGGAAATAGCTTTACAAGGTATGTTTGGCCTTGAATTTTTTCTAGTGTTAGGAGCCCTTTTGTTCTTTTTCACATGTTATCAAGTGATTAAGGTAGGGCTGAAAATTCTGGATGAAATTCAGGGCAATCTATCAGAAGTAAAGCGGGGAGAGAGAGTAGGAGCAAAGAGGAAATATGGTACACAGAATAAGTATACAGGCCTTTCCAAGGGTCTTGAACCCGAGGAAAAGTTAAGGTCAGGTAGGAATACCTGGGGAGAGATTAGAAGGAAGGAAAAGAAAAAAGAAAAGAAAAAAGATCAATTAGAGAAGCCAGCTCTTAGTAGCTCTGAATCAGATGACGAATTCTCCTCTGAAGAAACAGACTGGGAGGAAGAAGCAGCTCGTTATGAGAGAGAAAAGTGCCAGCCAGATAAAATGCGAGCTAATTGGTCAAGAAAAAAGCCAAAAGCGGCTGGCGAAGGCCAGTTTACTGCTTGGCCTCCGGGCAGTCGGCTTCAAGGTGCACTTCCGCCCTATGCGGAGCCCCCGCCCTGCGTAGTGCGTCAGCCCTGCGCAGAGAGACAATGCGCAAAGAGGCAATGCGCAGACTCATTCATTCCCAGAGAGGAACAAAGGAAAATACAACAGGCATTTCCGGTCTTTGAAGGAGCCGAGGGTGGGCGTGTCCACGCTCCGGTAGAATATGTGCAGATTAAAGAGCTTGCCGAGTCGGTCCGTAAATATGGAACCAATGCTAATTTTACCTTGGTGCAGTTAGACAGGCTTGCCGGCATGGCACTAACTCCTGCCGACTGGCAAACGATTGTAAAAGCCGCTCTCCCTAGTATGGGCAAATATATGGAATGGAGAGCTCTTTGGCATGAGGCTGCACAAGCGCAGGCCCGAGCAAACGCAGCTGCTTTGACTCCAGAGCAGAGAGATTGGACTTTTGACTTGTTAACGGGTCAGGGAGCTTATTCTGCTGATCAGACAAACTACCATTGGGGAGCTTATGCCCAAATTTCCTCCACGGCTATTAGGGCCTGGAAGGCGCTCTCCCGAGCAGGTGAAGCCACTGGACAACTAACAAAGATCGTCCAGGGACCTCAGGAGTCCTTCTCAGATTTTGTGGCCAGAATGACAGAGGCAGCAGAGCGCATTTTTGGAGATTCAGAGCAAGCCGCACCTCTGGTAGAACAGCTCATTTATGAGCAAGCCACAAAGGAGTGCCGAGCGGCCATAGCCCCAAGAAAGAACAAAGGCTTACAAGACTGGCTCAGGGTTTGTCGAGAGCTTGGGGGACCTCTCACCAATGCAGGTTTAGCGGCTGCCATCCTTCAATCCCAAAACCGCTCCATGGGCAGAAATGATCAGAGGACATGTTTTAACTGCGGAAAGCCTGGGCATCTTAAGAAAGATTGCAGAGCTCCAGATAAACAGGGGGGGACTCTCACTCTTTGCTCTAAGTGTGGCAAGGGTTATCATAGAGCCGACCAGTGTCGCTCTGTGAGGGATATAAATGGCAGACTCCTTCCCCCGCCTGATAGTCAATCAGCTGATGTGCCAAAAAACGGGTCATCGGGCCCTCGGTCCCAGGGCCCTCAAAGATATGGGAACCGGTTTGTCAGGACCCAGGAAGCAGTCAGAGAGGCGACCCAGGAAGACCCACAAGGGTGGACCTGTGTGCCGCCTCCGACTTCCTATTAATGCCTCAAATGAGTATTCAGCCGGTGCCAGTGGAGCCTATACCATCCTTGCCCCCGGGAACCATGGGCCTTATTCTCGGCCGGGGTTCACTCACCTTGCAGGGCTTAGTAGTCCACCCTGGAGTTATGGATTGTCAACATTCCCCTGAAATACAGGTCCAGACGACTGACACCATTAACACTTTGTCAGCCTCAGTGACTACAGTCATAGATAAACAGGCCTCAGCTAATGTCAAGATACAGGGTGGTCTCATGCTGGTTAATCAACGCATAGATCTTGTCCAGAAACAACTAGATGTATTATGGCAAATAGTTCAGCTGGGATGTGAACAAAAGTTTCCGGGATTGTGTGTTACTTCCATTCAGTATGAGAAATTTACTAGGGCAGCTAATTTGTCAAAAAGTCTTTCTCAGTATATGTTACAGAATTGGACGGCTGAATTTGAACAGATCCTTCGGGAATTGAGACTTCAGGTCAACTCCACGCGCTTGGACCTGTCCCTGACCAAAGGATTACCCAATTGGATCTCCTCAGCATTTTCCTTCTTTAAAGAATGGGTGGGATTGATATTATTTGGAGATACACTTTGCTGTGGATTAGTGTTGCTTCTCTGGTTGGTCTGTAAGCTTAAGGCCCAAACTAGGAGAGACAAGGTGGTTATTGCCCAGGCGCTTGCAGCACTAGAACATGGTGCTTCCCCTGATTTATGGTTATCTATGCTTAAGCAATAGGTCGCTGGCCACTCAGCTCTTGCACACCACGAGGCTAGTCTCATTGCACGGGATAGAGTGAGTGTGCTTCAGCAGCCCGAGAGAGTTGCACGGCTAAGCACTGCAGTAGAAGGGCTCTGCGGCATATATGAGCCTATTCTAGGGAGACATGTCATCTTTCAAGAAGGTTGAGTGTCCAAGTGTCCTTCTCTCCAGGTAAAACGACACGGGAGCAGGTCAGGGTTGCTCTGGGTAAAAGCCTGTGAGCCTAAGAGCTAATCCTGTACATGGCTCCTTTACCTGCACACTGGGGATTTGACCTCTATCTCCACTCTCATTAATATGGGTGGCCTATTGCTCTTATTAATAGAAAAGGGGGAACTGTGGGAAGCCGCCCCCACATTCGCCGTCACAAGATGGCGCTGACAGCTGTGTTCTAAGTGGTAAACAAATAATCTGCGCATGTGCCAAGGGTATTTCTCCACCCCATGTACTCTGCCTTCCCGTGGCAACAACTCGGCCATGGGCTGCAGCCAATCAGGGAGTGATACGTCCTAGGCGAAGGATAACTCTCCTAAATAGGGACGGGGTTTCGCTTTCGTTTTTGGGTTTGAGTTTTGCACTCTTGCTCCTGAAGATGTAAGCAATAAAGTTTTGCCGCAGAAGATTCTGGTTTGTTGTGTCTTTCCTGGCCGGTCGTGAGAACGCGTGTAAGAGATTACTTTCTTGCTTGTTCTAGGGCGTGATTTCCGTCCTTGTACTGCTTCTTTTCTCTTATTATCCTTTGAAGGGCTGGATTCGTGGAAAGATAATGTGTGAATTTGGTTTTGTCGTGGAATACTTTGTTTTCTCCATCTATGGTAATTGAGAGTTTGGCCGGGTATAGTAGCCTGGGCTGGCATTTGTGTTCTCTTAGTGTCTGTATTACATCTGTCCAGGCTCTTCTGGCTTTCATAGTCTCTGGTGAAAAGTCTGGTGTAATTCTGATAGGTCTGCCCTTATATGTTACTTGACCTTTCTCCCTTACTGCTTTTAATATTCTCTCTTTATTTAGTGCATTTGTCGTTCTGATTATTATGTGTTGGGAGGAATTTCTTTTCTGGTCCAGTCTATTTGGAGTTCTGTAGGCTTCTTGTATGTTCATGGGCATGTCATTCTTTAGGTTTGGGAAGTTTTCTTCTATAATTTTGTTGAATATATTTGCTGGCCCTTTAAGTTGAAAATCTTCATTCTCATCAACTCCTATTATCTGTAGGTTTGGTCTTCTCATTGTGTCCTGGATTTCCTGGATGTTTTGAGTTAGGATCTTTTTGCATTTTGTATTTTCTTTGACTGTTGTGTCGATGTTCTCTATGGAATCTTCTGCACCTGAGATTCTCTCTTCCATCTCTTGTATTCTGTTGCTGATGCTCGAGTCTATGGTTCCAGATTTCTTTCCTAGGGTTTCTATCTCCAGCGTTGCCTCGCTTTGGGTTTTCTTTATTGTGTCTACTTCCCTTTTTAGGTCTAGTATGGTTTTGTTCATTTCCATCACCTGTTTGGATGTGTTTTCCTGTTTTTCTATAAGGACTTCTACCTGTTTGGTTATGTTTTCCTGTTTTCCTTTAAGGACTTGTAACTCTTTAGCAGTGTTCTCCTGTATTTCTTTAAGTGAGTTATTAAAGTTCTTCTTGATGTCCTCTACCATCATCATGAGATATGCTTTTAAATCCGGGTCTAGCTTTTCGGTTGTGTTGGGGTGCCCAGGGCTAGGTGGCGTGGGAGTGCTGCGTTCTGATGATGGTGAGTGGTCTTGATTTCTGTTAGTAGGATTCTTACATTTGCCTTTCGCCGTCTGGTATTCTCTGGAGCTGTACAGGATACACTCGGCGGGGTCCTGGAACCAAGATGTCTGTGCAGGGTACACTCGGCAGGGTCCCGGAACTAAGAAGTCTGCTGCCAATGCTCAGGCAAAGCGCTCCCTCGCCGGGCAGGTCCCTATCCTCTGGCCGGGAAAATGGTCACCTGCCTGTGCAGGATACACTCGGCGGGATCCCGGAACCAAGATGTCTGCTGCCGATGCTCAGGCAAAATGCTCCCACGCTGGGCAGATCCCTATCCTCTGTCCGGGAAAATGGCTAGCTGTCTGTGCAGGATACACTCGGCGGGGTCCCGTAACTGAGATGTCTGCTGCCGATGCTCAGGCAAAGCGCTTCCACACCAGGCAGATCCCAATCCTCAGAATTCTTAAGATCTCGTGGCTGGTGTTGTGGGTAGCTGGAGGTAGTCAGCCGACTGTGTGCCCTAGCTACCCCGGTGCTGCTCAGACCAGAAGGGGCTTGTGCCCCTACTCAAACCGGGTTTTCTGCTTCCCTGACTAATGCAGTCTCAAGTCCCACGCGATTGGATTGGAGCAGATGCTGTGTTCCACTCACCAGAAGTCTTAAGATCGCTTGGCGGGTGTTGTGGGTAGCTGGTGATAGTCAGACGACTGTGCGCCCTAGTTACCCCGGTGCTGCTTGGACCGGAAGGTGTGGATGGAATCCCAGTCAGTGCTCTTAACTGCTGAGCTATCTCTCCAGCCCCTGGCCTGCTTTCTTATACCATCCAGGACCACCTGCCCGGTGGCCCTGGCCACTCTGAGCTGGGCCTTGCCACAGTAATCAATCATTAATCAAAGCAATGTCCTACAGGGCTGGAAAGGTGGCTCAGGTGTTAAGAGCCCCTGCTGCTCTTCCACAGGACCTGAGTTCAGAGTTCAGAGTTCAGATCCCGGTACCCATGTCAGGTGGCTTACAGCCACTTGCTACTACAGTGCCACAGGACTACCACGTGCCTTCGGGCTACCATGGCCACCTGCATGAACTCAAGGCATACACACACAGAGAAACACATATGTACACATCAAATCAATAAAATGTTTAAAAGAGAGAGGGGGGGAGAAAGAGAGAGAGAAGGAAGGAAGGAAGGAAGGAAGGAAGGAAGGAAGGAAGGAAAAGGGGAAAGGGGAAAGGAAGGGGAAAGGGGGAAGAGGGGGAACGGGGAAGGGGGGAAGGGGGAAGGGGGGAAGGGGGAAGGGGGAAGGGGGAAGGGGAAAGGAAATTCCCTTCGTACCTGCCTTCTTATGCACCCTCCTCCTACTCATGCAGAACCATTAGGTGTCAGCTACAGTTTTTGGGAATAAAAGAAAAAAAGAGGGCTGGAGAGATGGCTCAGTGGTTAAGAGGGAGCACTGTTGTGGCAGAGAAGCAGAGTTTGGCTCCCCACACCCACATCAGGAGCTCACACCCACCTGTGACTCCAGCTCCAGGGGATCTCACTCCTTCTTTTGGACCCTGTGGGCCCCCCACACACATACACCAACCACAGGCAGACACACGCATACACACATAGTTATGAAAAATCAAAAATAACAGGGCATGATGACGTGCCTTCAGTGCCAGCACTTGGGAGGCAGAAACAGGATGATCTCTGTGAGTTCAAGGCCAGCCTGGTTAGACCGTGTAATAGAAAGAATATTTAAAGGTGTTATAAACACAAATAAATAAACATTTTTTTGAAAAGGGACTCTAACCACCATTGATGATTTATCTGTTCCCACCTTCAAATTTTGTCAGCTATGACTTACACTCTTTATGTCTGTTCTTCATAATTATCATGTCTCCTTGAGCACAGTCCTTTGGGATTTTATCTATATGCTGTCTCCTTCATCCTCTGTGATGGTTAGAACTTTGGTTCATTTTCTTTGGTTTTGGTCTGGAGACACTATGTAGCCAAGTTTGGCTATGTGAGGATGACCTTGCATTAACCTCAACAGGTCCACTTACAGGAATGAACCTCCACTTGCTGGTGTGAACTGTCACTTGCTGGTGTGAATCCCCACTTGCTGGTGTGAACCTTCACTTACTGGTGTGAACCCCCACTTGCAGGGGTGAACCTCCATTTGCAGGTGTGGACTGTCACTTGCAGGTGAGAACCCCCACTTACTGGTGTGAACCTCCACTTGCAGGTATGAACTTCCACTTGCTGGTGTGAACTGTCACTTCCTGGTGTGAACCTCCACTTGCTGGTATGAACTGTCACTTGCTGGTGTGAACCTCCACTTGCAGGTGATAACCTCCACTTGCTGGTGTGAACCTCCACTTGCTGGTGTGAACTGTCACTTGCTGGTGTGAATCCCCACTTGCTAGTGTGAACCTTCACTTGCTGGTGTGAACCCCCACTTGCAGGGGTGAACCTCCATTTGCAGGTGTGGACTGTCACTTGCTGGTGTGAACCTCCACTTGCAGGTGAGAACCCCCACTTACTTGTGTGAACCTCCACTTGCAGGTGTGAACTTCCACTTGCTGGTGTGAACTGTCACTTCCTGGTGTGAACCTCCACTTGCTGGTGTGAACTGTCACTTGCTGGTGTGAATCTCCACTTGCAGGTGATAACCTCCACTTGCTGGTGTGAACCTCCACTTGCAGGGGTGAATCTCCACTTGCTGGTGTGAACCTCCACTTACAGGGGTGAACCCCCAATTGCAGAGGTGAACCTCTCACTGGCTTTTTCTTCCTTATTTTCAGACTTTCTGTTTTTCTTTTAAAAGTGATAACACATTTCAACTCCATGATTCCTCGTGTTTAATGTGAGATTCTGTGTCTCCTGATTTACAAGTTTAATCACACCTTTCCCCACATTTATTTAATTTCTGTCCCATGGTGAGACATCTATGAACCAGCTTATTCCATATTTCCTACTTATTAGATATAAGTTTTTCTTTTTACTTCTTTTATAACTTTAATTTCCTTTTGCTAGTTTGAAAATTATCCATTTTATTTTCATTCTTCTGGGTTTAATTACCCATGCTGATGTGTCATCATCACCACCACCTCCTCCTCCTCCTCCTCCTCCTCCTCCTCCTCCTCCCCTTCTTCGTCTTCTTCTTAACTGTGTAGCCCTGACTGACCTGGAAATCACTCTGTAGACCAGGCTGGCCCTGAAGTCACAGAGTGCTGAGATTAAAGATTTGCACCACCATGTTGGGCCTCTAATTCCGACCCCACCTGCATCTTCACACATCCTCCTGGGCCTCATTCTCCTGAATCCCAGATGTCAATGCTTAGTGACGTGCATCAGTCAGCTTCATCACGGTTGTGATGACACACCTGTCAACCTGACACAGGGAAGATTTCTCATGGTTCTGTTTTCCATCCATCACAGCAGAGAGATATCCCAGAGCATTTCACACCTTGAGAGAGGGGATGCCTAGCAGAGCCATAACAGGGAGGTGTCAAGTCGAGGTACAGGCCCCCCAAGGGGAGGGGCCAAGTCGAGGTACAACCCCCCCAAAGGGAGGGGCCAAGTCGAGGTACAGCCCCCCAGGGGGAGGGGCCAAGTCGAGGTACAGCCCCCAAGGCCCCCATGGGCTACTTCCTCCAACCTGGCCCCATTGTCCACAGTTCTACCACCCTCTAGTGGTATATTCAACATCTGAATCCATCTGTAGATTGAACTCTCAACTGGTCATGGGGCTGGAGAGATGATGGCTCAGTGGTTAAGAGAAGACATGCTTCTTAAGACCTTGCTTCTGAAGACGGGGTTGGTTCCGGCACTCAAATCAGACGGCTCATAACTGCATGTAACTTCAGCTCCAGGAAATCAGACCCCACTAGGCCCCCTTTGGCACCTGCACACATGAGTTACACATATACACACGCAGGCACATATGAGTAAGAAAAAATGAAGACATCTTTTTCAGAAATTTAGCCCTTATGTAGTGTCACACGCCTTTGATCCCAGCATTTGGGAGGCAGAGACAGGTGAATTTCTGTAGGCCAGCCTGGTCTACAGATTAAGTTCCAGGAGAGCCAGGGATACATGAGAAACCCAGTCTCAAAAAACAAAACAAACTTATCTCTCATGCTCTAATTGTCTCTGGAAACATGCCCGGGACACACCCAGAACTGTGCTTTGATGATCTTTCAGGGGTCTCTCAATCCAACCAGGTGGAAAAGACTAATCAGAGATGTGGGGGGCGTCACCAAAGCAAGGCAAGTCACCAAATCAAGCTCTAAGATTGACCATTGCAATGGCGGGGTTTGGGGGTGGGGGGTGGGTTGTAAGGTTTACTTTATTTTTAATTATGTGTATAGCTTTGTATCTGTATGTGGGGACCCATATGTAAATGCAGGTGCCAGCGGAGGCCAGAGAAGGATGTCTGATTCCTTGGAACTGGAGTTACAGGCAGTTGTGAGGTACCTGATGTGGGTGATGGGAACTGAACTCAGGTCCTCTGGAAGAGTAGTAAATGCTCTCAACCACTGAGCCATCGCTCCGGCTTGCGTATCTTGGGGCTGGAGAGGCGGCTCAGCATTGAGAGCACCTGCCACTCTTGCAGAAGACCAGGTATGGTTTCCCAGGAACCCCGCAGCAGCTCACAGTTATTTGCTAGTCTGGTTCCAAAGGTTCCACTTCCCTCTCTGGCCTCTGTGGGCACCACATGTAGATAGTGCCCAAACGCACATGCAGACAAAATACCCTATCCCAAAAAATAGAAATAAGTAACTCTGAAGGGGGAAGACTATTATATCTTGCTATCATACATCCAAACTGCTTTTTCAAAGGCTCTGGGTAGCAAATGATCCAAGACCTGAATACAATTTTAATTTTTTTCAAACCTTATTTTTAATGATTTTTTAAAAGATTTATTTATTTATTTAATGTATATGAGTACACACTGTAGCTGTACAGATGGCTGTGAGCCTTCATCTGATTGTTGGGAATTGAATTTAGGACCTCTGCTCGCTCCGGTCAACCCTCTCACTTTGGTTGGCCCCACTTGCTCATTCCCTGCTTGCTCCAGTCCAAAGATTTATTTATTATTATACATAAGTACACTGTAGCTGACTTCAGATGCACCAGAAGAGGGTGTCAGATCTCATTCTCATTAGGTCCTTGTGAGTCACCATGTGGTTGCTGGGATTTGAACTCAGGGCTCTTACCTACTAAGCCATCTCTCCAGCCTCCCCCCCCCTTTTTAAAAAAGATTTATTTATTTATTATATGTAAGTACACTGTAGCTGTCCTCACATACTCCAGAAGAGGGCATCAGATTTCGTTACGGATGGTTTTGAGCCACCATGTGGTTGCTGGGATTTGAACTCGGGACCTTCAGAAGAGCAGTCGGCGCTCTTACTTAACCACTGAGCCATCTCACCAGCCCCTCTCCAGCCCCTTAATGATGGTTCTTAAATGCTTTAACCTCCTTTTATCTCACCACCTACCAGAGGTAGTGGGAAAGAAAGGATTTGGGAAAGTGGATCTGTTTAGAAAGGTTCCCTGGAGCAACTCCTGTCTGTGTTGTCTGGAAATCCGCGCAGTTCAGCTCACAGGTTAGCAGGCAGTGGCAGCTCCATCCACTTGCAAACATTTCACAGATACACCAACAGTCCAGTTTGGTAGAGTTGGGTTAGCAACAGCGGTGACACGACCCAGCAGAGACAGCCAGGCCTCAGCCTTGGCATGAGTCAGCAGGAGGGAACATCAGAAGTTTTCGGCTCTGACTCTCTCAGGGAAGTGAAGATCAGTGAAGACATGAGGCCAAAGTGTTGCATGGCTAGATGTACCAGCAAGCCAAGTTCTGCCTCCGCCACTCTGTAGAGTCCCATCTATACCCTCCAAACATCAAGTGTCTTGGGTCTTGCCTCAGCACATGTCTGCAGGGTCCTGACAAATGCAGCTCAATGACGAAATGTAAGGCAGACCAATACATGTGTGTCGTTAGCAAAGATCCTTCATCCCGTGTCCTCTCACGTGCTTGCTTTAGCAGAAGATCCTCTCTCCTAAGTCTGCTTCAGTGAAAGTTTCCTTCACAAGTCTGCCTTAGCCTTTCACCTGTGCCACTTCAGCTAAATGTTCCTTCATGTGTCTGCCCCAGCAAAACACCATCCAACCGACTTTCTAAAGAACCCTCAAGTTTCCACTTCACCTGAAAGCTTGAGAGATTTGTTTCTCATTTGTTAAAAATTACATTTGTGGGGCTGGAAAGATGGCTCGGCAGTTAAGAGCAACTGTCTGCTCTTCAACTGTCTGAGTTCAATTCGCAGCAACCACATAGTTCACAACCATCTGTCATGGGGTCTGGTTTCCTCTTCTAGAGTGTCCAAGGACAGCTACAGTGTACTCATATACATAAAATAAACCAATCTTTTTTTTAAAAAAATATGTTTATTTAATGTGGGTGTGCATGTTCTGGCAATTATGTATATGTCAATATCAGAAGAGAACGTTGACGTATTCAGTTCCCTTCTTCTACTAGATGGGTCTGTGGATCAAATCAGGTAACCCATCTTATTAATAAATATTTTACCACAAGGCCATCTCGCCACCCTAACCCTAACTATTTTTTCTGTTTGGCTGTTTTTGATTGGGTTTTGTTTTTTGGTCTTGTTTTGTTTTTTCTGAAACAGGGTTTCTCTGTGAAGTCCTGGCTGTCCTGAAACTCACTCTGTAGACCAGGCTGGCCTCAGACTCAGAGATCTGCCTGCCTCTGCCTCCCTAGTGCTGGGATTAAAGGCTTGCACCACCAGAGCCCAGCTGCCTAGGCATATCTTTATTTCAGGTTCTGGTAAAATTATAATTTAGCTGAGTATAAAAATTACAGTTCAAGGCTGGGCAGTGGTGGCACATACCTTTAATCCCAGCACTTGGGAGGCAGAGGCAGGCAGATTTCTGAGTTCGAGGCCAGTCTGGTCTACAGAATGAGTTCCAGGATAGCTAAGGCTACACAGAGAAACCCTGTCTCGAAAACAAAAAACAACAACAAAAAATTACAGTTCATACTGGATGTGATGACTCACACCTTTAATCCCAGCACTCTGGAAGCAGACATGGGTGAATCTCTGAGTTTGAGGACAGCCTGGTCTACAGAACAAGTTCCAAAACAGCCTGGGCTAAACAGAGAAACCCTGTTTCAAGTTCTTTTTCTTCCACCTGGAATCACTATGGCAGAAACTGATGTCAGGATGCTGAAGCAGGTACATTGCAAACTAAGGCTAGCCTGAGCTATATAACACGCACACTCACACACATGCACAAGCACACACATGTGCATATACACACACATGCACAAGCACATACACACATGCACAAGCACATACACACATGTGCATATACACACATGCACAAGCACATACACACATATGATCACACATGCATGCATCAGTGAGCAAGCACTCTCAGGTGCACACACACACAATAAATGAAAATCTAGAAGAGAAAAGAAACAAACCAGGCAATACTTCTTTCTCCTAATCAGCTTTTTAAAAAATTGTTATTGTTGATTTTTGTTTTTCTAATTTGCTTGAATACTCTGGAATCTTTTAGAATTACTTTGCCTCTTACTTTATTAAATAATACTATAATGTGTTCAAACCTTATTATTTATTTCTTCATCTGTTTGATATCCTGAAATATTTCACATTTCTTAGCTCTGAGAAACTCTACGATTTATTGGATTGTTTTTGCACTAGAAATTGAACCTTAGATCTGCACATGCGGAGCAAGCACACCGCTCCACTCTCAGCCCAGTAACTCTGAGTGTGTACGTTCATGTAAGTGTACGCTCATATGTGTGTGTATGCTCAAGTGTGTACTGTCATGTTTGTGTGATGTGTGTGCTTATGTGTGTACTGTTGTGTGATGTGAATGTACTATCATGTGTGTTGCACTCAGGTGTGTGAGAGTGTATGCTCATGTGTACTGTCATGTTTGTGTGATGTGTGTGGATGCTCATGTGTGTGTACACTTATGTGTGTGTGAGTGTATGCTCATGTGTCTACTATCATGTTTGCATGATGTGTATGCACTGTCATGTGTGTTGTACTCATGTGTGATGTGTTTACTCATGTGTGTGTGCACTCATATATGTGTGTGTGCTCAAATGTCATAACATCCATGTGGAAGTCGGAGGACAAGTTTAGATGTTGACCTCACCTTCCACCTTTTTTTCATATTTGTTTTATTTAGTGTGTGTGTGTGTGTGTGTGTGTGTGTGTGCGTGTGCGCAAGTGCAAAGGCCAAAGGGGGACTTTAGACCCCTTAAAACTGGAGTGACAGGCTTTCATGAGTCACATACATGGCTGTTGGGATCTGAACTTGGATCCTCTGATGCAGCAGTAAGCAAACATTCTTTTTGTTTTGTTTTGATTTTGGTTTTCAAGACAGGGTTTCTCTGTGTAGCCTGGCTGTCCTGGAACTCACTCTGTAGACCAGGCTGGCTTCTGTATCCCACCCCTGCTGCCTAGCTGCAGTAAGTACTCTTAACTGCTAAACTCTCCCTCCAGGCCCAATCTTTTTGGATACAATGTCTACTTGTTTTGTTCTGCTGGATAGCCAAGGGAGCAGGCCTATGAGTTTCAGGACATCCCTGTCTCTGTCTCCCATCTTCCTGGGAAAGAAAGCACTGGGGTTACAGACAGTCTCCATAGTCGTTAGGTTCTCATGCTCACAACCGAGCCAGCCATCTCCCTGGCCCCTGACGTTTATATACACATCTGAGCTCTCAGGTAGCCCAGGATGATTTTGAACTCAGGATGATGTAGCTGAGGGTGACCTTGAAACTCCTTATTCTTTTACACCACTTCCCAAGGGCAGGGATGACAAACACATCACTACATCCTGATATGATAATTCTTTCTCTGTAGATTTACTTTTAACTATGTATATGGGAGGGCTCAAGGGTGATGTATGCATGCGCGCAGGTGCCCTAGAGGCCACAGGCACCAGATCCCCTGAAGTTTAGTCACTGAGAGCATGGCTTTGTGCTGAGCTGGGAGAGCAAGCACAAGCGCAAGCGCAGTAAGCACACCTGGCCACTGAGCGACCTCTCCACCCCTCAGCATTCTCCCACTCTCTCCCCGGCCAAATTATTCCTTTCCTCCTCTGCGACTTCTAGTTTAGACACATATCTTCCGTGCTTATTAATTTCACTCTTATATTTTCACTTCTTTATTCCTTCCTGGGAGGGTCCGTCAATCTTCTCTTGCAGTTTATGAATTCATTCTTTGTCTGGAGCTATTTTTTCCACTCAACTTATATACTGAATTCTTTATTTCAGCCACTCTGTCTTCCATACGCTAAAACGTCCCCGCGTATTTTCTCTTCTGTTTCAAATTTATAATAATCTCCATTATCTCTTAGAGAATTTTTATTAGGTTATCTTAAATTCTTGTTCTCTCTGCTCCATTAATTCTGCTTCCCCTAGCATAGGTTGTTCATCTTTTGGATTTTCTTTATGAGAACTGAAGGACTCAGGTGTGCTCTGTTTCCTTAGGAGCTCACATTGCCCTGGGACTATCACTCCTGTGCCTGGCGGTTTGTACCAGCGCCCTCTATGAGCCTCCAGTTCCTTCACCACACCCGGTCAGCAGGAGGGCCTATGCCTATGGATGAACCTGGGGCATTTCAGACTGGGCTCTATTGCTCCTGAAATGCAACCCCCAAGGCCAACCTCTCCCTCTGGAGGGTCCAGGTGAAGGGGTTTGCAGGAGGAAATGTATAATAGAGATGGACAGGAAGCCTGGGCCCCTGGCAGGAGGGTTCTGTGCTGAGCCACCATGGTTAGCCCAGACTACATTTCCCAGAATACTCTCTCTGTATACAGTTCTGGGTTAGAGTTAGTATAAGGAAATTTGCTCATGAATTGGAAGTAAATAAAACAAATTTCAAAGTCATTGGGGCTAAAGGCCACATGAAACCAATATAGGATCTCAGTGCTTAGTTAAGAGCACTTGCTCCTTCGGAGAACCCCAGCACCCACATGGTGGCTCAGAACCATCTGTAACTGTAGCTCTAGGGTATCTGACATCCTCTTCTGGCCACCCTGGGTACTCAGCACACATGCAGTGCACATACATACACGCAGGCCAAACACTCAAGACACATAAAAGTAAAATAAATACAAATAATAAAAAGTAAATTGACATCTTGAAAAATAAAAGGGACATATGTGAAGGTGCCAGACTCATGATCCATTTTTAATTTTCTTTTTATCCTGCCTGTGTGTCCCCTCTTCCTCCCCATTGCTCCTCTAGATTGCCAGCAGGGACCCCAGACCCATGGCTAAACAGTGTGTGAGAACTTACACAAGTAGTGGCCAGAAGAGGCAACCATCTGCTGACCACAGCAGCCCTTCCTTGATTCTGCTTCAGGAAGCCAAGTCACTCTGCTTCCAGGATTCTGGGCAGACACCCCCTTTCAGCTCCATTCCCCACAGTGTTTTCAGGGCTGGGATGGTATGTATAGGCTCGGCCCAGGGAGTGGCACTATTAGAAGGTGTGGCCTCGTTGGAGTAGGTGTCACTGTGGATGTGGGCTATAAGACCCTCATCCCAGCTGACTGGAAGCCAGTATCTGCTAGCAGCCTTCAGATGAAGATGTAGAACTCTCAGCTCCCCCTACACCATGCCTGTCTAGATGCTGCCATGCTCCTGTCTTGGTGATAATGGGCTGAACCTCTGAACCTATAAGCCAGCCCCAATTAAATGTTGTCCTTATAAGATTTGCCTTGGGGGCTGGAGAGATGGCTCAGTGGTTAAGAACACTGACTGCTCTTCTGGAGGTCCCGAGTTCAAATCCCAGCAATCACATGGTGGCTCACAACCATCCATAATGAGATCTGATGCCCTCTTCTGGTGTGTCTGAAGCAGCTAATGTACTTACATATAATAAATAAATAAATCTTAAAAAAAAAATGAAGAGTTGCCTTGATCATGGTGTCTGTTCACAGCAGTAAAACCCTAACTAAGACAGGCCTGGAGAGATTTTTCCCATGATCTTCCATCCCTGCTTCATGACTCTTCCTTCTTCGTCTCCTCCAACAATTGTCTAGTTCATGGACTTTGGGTTTATTTCCTCACAGCATCCGACTTCGCTGACTGAGCCCCAGTAGATGCAGTCCCCGGCCCAGAACAGTTTCTGTACCGAACCTGCCATCTCTGCCTCTGGACCCTCACACGAGGGGGAATCACATTCTACCTTTAACAGCACTGCTTGCTGTCCTGGCTTTCCTGGAGCCTAGCTACCTCCCCTAGGTCAGGGCAGGATAGAGACCCACCACAGTGCCACACTGTGGGCCTTTTCTCACAGGGGCTTGGCCTGTAGCGCCAGTAACTGCTCCTGCTCCTCCTCCTCCTGCTCCTGCCCCTCCTCCTGCTCCTGCTCCTCCTCCTCCTGCTCCTGCTCCTCCTCCTCCTCCTGCCCCTCCTCCTCCTCCTGCTCCTCCTCCTGCCCCTCCTCCTCCTCGTGCTCCTCCTCCCCCCTTCTCCTCCTCCTCCTGCTCCTCCTCCTCCTGCCCCTCCTCCTCCTGCTCCTGCCCCTCCTCTGTGGGAAGCCGCCCCCACATTCGCCGTCACAAGATGGCGCTGACAGCTGTGTTCTAAGTGGTAAACAAATAATCTGCGCATGTGCCAAAGGTAGTTCTCCACCCCATGTACTCTGCCTTCCCCGTGACTACAACTCGGCCATGGGCTGCAGCCAATCAGGGAGTGATACGTCCTAGGCGAAGGATAACTCTCCTTAAGAGGGAGGGGGTTTCGCTTTCGCTTTGGGGCTTGGGGCTTGCACGCTTGCTCCTGAAGATGTAAGCAATAAAGTTTTGCCGCAGAAGATTCTGGTTTGTTGTGTTCTTCCTGGCCGGTCGTGAGAACGCGTGTAAGAGTTGGTGCCGAAACCCGGGACGAGAAAATCCGGAAAGAAAAAACCCGGGACAAGAAAACTCGGGACGGGAGTTAACCATCACCGGCGCAAGGAAGATCCCTCATTCCGGAACCAAAACTGCGGGTCACGGTCATAAAGGTTCCCGTAAAACAGACTGTTGAGAAGGATTCAACTGTGTGAATTCAAAACTCTTCAGCTGGGGAACGGTGGTAATAAAGTGTTCCCCCATCACAGACTGTTGAGAAGGATTCAACTGCGTGAATTCAGAACTCTTCAGCTGGGGAACAGGGTACCCGTAAGTATAGCTTTACAAGGTAAGTCTGGCCTTGAACTTTCTAACGAAATTCAAGACAGTCTATCAGAAGTAAAGTGGGAAATAGCTTTACAAGGTATGTTTGGCCTTGAACTTTCTCTAGTGTTAGAAGCCCTTTTGTTCCTTTTCACATGTTATCAAGTGGTTAAGGCAGGGCTGAAAATTTTGGACGAAATTCGAGACAATCTATCAGAAGTAAAGCGGGGAGAGAGAGTAGGAGCAAAGAGGAAATATGATACACAAAATAAGTATACAGGCCTTTCCACGGGTCTTGAACCCGAGGAAAAGTTTAGGTCAGGTAAGAATACCTGGGGAGAGATTAGAAGGAAGGAAAAGAAAAAAGATCAATCAGCGGAAGTTTCTAGGAGAAGGAGCCTATACTCATCACTAGATGAGCTCAAGGAGCCAGTTCTTAGTAGTTCTGAATCAGATGAAAAGGCTATTAGGGCCTGGAAGGCGCTCTCCCGAGCAGGTAAATCCACTGGACAACTAACAAAGATCGTCCAGGGACCTCAGGAGTCCTTCTCAGATTTTGTGGCCAGAGAGACAGAGGCAGGCTCTTGCAGCCTACAAGGTCTTATTGTCCACCCTGGAGTTGTAGATCAGGATTATAAAGGGGAACTTCAGGTTCTCTGTTCTTGTCCTCAAGTTGTCTTTTCTATATCACAAAGAGACAGAATAGCTCAACTAATAATTTTGCCAAGCCTACATGGCTGTTTTCCTTCCTCTGGTATTCCTTGAGCTGCCAGAGGGATTGGTTCTACTGAAAGTGATTCTGATTACTTAATAATGCCTTTAGATTGTTGTCAAATTTTATCTACTCATGCCAGGCCATTACAGGTCTGGCAAATGGATGTCACACATATTTCCTCCTTTGAGAGAAATCAATATTTACATGTTTCTATTGACACCTGCTCTGGTGTAATGTTTGCCACACCTTTAACAGGTGAAAAAGCCTCACATGTGATTCAACATTGTCTTGAGGCATGGAGTGCTTGGGGGAAACCCAAACTCCTTAAGACTGATAATGGACCAGCTTATACATCTCAAAAATTCCAGCAGTTCTGCCGTCACTCCTCCAGCTCCTGCTCCTGCTCCTCCTCCTCCTCCTGCCCCTCCTCCTCCTGCCCCTCCTCCTCCTCCTGCTCCTCCTCCTGCTCCTCCTCCTCCTCCTGCTCCTCCTCCTCCTCCTCCTCCTTCTCCTCCTCCTGCTCCTGCTGCTGCTCCTCCTCCTCCTCCTCCTGCTCCTCCTCCTCCTGCCCCTCCTCCTCCTGCTCCTGCCCCTCCTCCAGCTCCTGCTCCTCCTCCTCCTCCTCCTCCTCCTCCTGCTCCTGCCCCTCCTCCAGCTCCTGCTCCTCCTCCTCCTGCCCCTCCTCCTCCTCCTGCTCCTGCCCCTCCTCCAGCTCCTGCTCCTCCTCCTCCTCCTGCCCCTCCTCCTCCTCCTGCTCCTGCCCCTCCTCCAGCTCCTGCTCCTCCTCCTCCTCCTCCTGCTCCTCCTCCTCCTCCTCCTGCTCCTGCCCCTCCTCCAGCTCCTGCTCCTCCTCCTCCTCCTCCTGCTCCTCCTCCTCCTGCCCCTCATCCTCCTGCTCCTGCCCCTCCTCCAGCTCCTGCTCCTCCTCCTCCTCCTCCTCCTCCTCCTGCTCCTGCCCCTCCTCCAGCTCCTGCTCCTCCTCCTCCTGCCCCTCTTCCTCCTCCTGCTCCTGCCCCTCCTCCAGCTCCTGCTCCTCCTCCTCCTCCTGCCCCTCCTCCTCCTCCTGCTCCTGCCCCTCCTCCAGCTCCTGCTCCTCCTCCTCCTCCTCCTGCTCCTCCTCCTCCTCCTCCTGCTCCTGCCCCTCCTCCAGCTCCTGCTCCTCCTCCTCCTCTTCCTGCTCCTCCTGCCCCTCCTCCTGATCCAGCTCCTCCTCCTGCCCCTCCTCCTCCTGCCCCTCCTCCTAACCCAGCTCCTCCTCCTCCTCCTCCAGCTCCTGCTCCTCCTCCTCCTGATTCTGCTCCTGCTCCTTCTGATTCTGCTCCTGCTCCTCCTCCTCCTGCCCCTCCTCCTCTTCCTGCTGCTCCACCTCCTGCTCCTGCCCCTCCTCCTCCTGCTCCTGCCCCTCCTCCTGCTCCAGCTCCTCCTCCTCCTGCTCCTGCACCTCCTCCAGCTCCTGCTCCTCCTCCTGCTCCTCCTCCTCCTGCTCCTCCTCCTCCTGCTCCTCCTCCTGCTCCTCCTCCTCCTGCCCCTCCTCCAGCTCCTTCCTGCTCCTCCTCCTCCTGCCCCTCCTCCAGCTCCTGCTCCTCCTCCTCCTGATTCTGCTCCTGCTCCTCTTGCTCCTCCTCCTGCTACTGCTCCAGACATCATGTCCACCAAACAGGGTCCTGCTTACCCTGCAGTTTTTCTTGACTTGAAGATGTCTTTGTCGAGTGTCATAAAAGCCTTATATGACACCTGTGACTCAGTAGGGGATCATTTCACAACCGTCTCCTCTGCTAGACTCTCTTTTTCTATAACACAGAGTCCCAGTGGCCACTCTTAGAGCCTGGATCGCTTCTATGTAGAAAGTTGTAGGAATTAATGAAGAAACATCAGGAGCCCTAGGAGAGGGAGGGATGCATCCAAAGGGGACTAGTGGGGCAGGAGAGACTCAGGGACCTAAAAAATACCCAAGCCAGCATCCATTTAGTAGACTCCCAACTTTAGGGCCCCTCTCACTCCAAAGGGAGAACAGTATTACTTTTGCTTCCACCCAGTCTTCATTTTCTGTCATTCCCAGAAGTCCAATTCTTTGTCCATCCCAGGAAAGGATTGCCTTGATCCCCTAGCTGGCCACCACCTCCCCTGTTAAAACCTCTCAAAGGCAGTGGACTAACTAGTGGTCACACTCGTTTAGGGGTGTGACTTAATCTTGGAGGCTCTGATTAATCCACTGGTGGACCCATAATTTATTTTACACATCCTTGCTTCATTTAGTGTGTGCATATGTGTGTGTGTGCCTCATGTGTGCTCTCAAACGTGCACATATGCTTAGAGGTCACAGGATAACTTTTGGTGCATCTCCTTTCACCTTGTGAGCCCTGAGGACCCAACTTAAGTTGTCAGGGCTAATGACCAGTACTTTAACCTCCTAAGGCATCTCACTGGCTCTGGGCACATAATTTGATGAACTACTGGGAAAGAACAGAAGCTTAGGAGGCGGTAGTCAGGTAAAGAGGGTGTGTCCTTGGGGTGTGCCCACCTGGACTGTATCCTGTGCCAGCTCTCTCTGCTTCCTGGCTCCCATAGCTATGCAGTGCTGCCTTACCCATAGGCCCACGTGACGTCCATGTGATGTCCACGTGACGTCCTGCCTCAGCACTGTCACAGGCAGAAAGAGACTAAATTCTCTAAGAATGTGAGACAAGATAAATTATTCAGGTGTTTGTGCCCCTCACCCCACACTCCAGGGTTTCTCTGTGTAGCCCTGGCTGTCCTGGAACTTGCTTTGTAGGCCAGGCTGGCTTTGAAACTCAGAGATCTGCCTGCGACTGTCTCCTGAGTGCTGGGACTAAAGGTGTGCACCACCATCGCCTGGCTGATTATTCATGTTTTATATCAACTTTCGTTGTATTTTATGTATTTTATCACAGTATTAAGCTGACTAACACAAAAAGTTATTTCAAAATGGAATGTACTAGAAGTCCCCAAAGGCCATAGAACTAAAGCAAATGAAGACCAACAATGAGAAGCTCGCATTGGCGCTGTACGGCCAGGCTTGCACCGCTGAAGTATGACTTTCCTTCACTGCTGCCTCTCCAGAGTCCATACTTCAGGGCTCAGAGCTGGAAGTGTGTGGTCAGGTGCCCAACCTGACGCTTAGCGGTCGTGGGTTAGCGGTCGTGGGTTAGCGGTCGTGGGTTAGCGGTCGTGGGAGCTCTTCTGAACTCAAAAGGACGGTTTTCTCATTTTTAGAGAACATTCCTCCGTTTGTGGTGGGAAGTGAAGGGCAAGCCTGGTTGCCATGGTGCTGAGGTCAGGGGATAACATGTGAGGGTCCTGGGGATCCAACTCACCAGCCTGATTTTCTCACTTCTAAGGGTTTTAGAACAGCTACAGAAAGCAAAGCAATGCTTTGATTTTTGGTTTTATGGTTTTTTTTTTGTTTGTTTTTGTTTTTCTTTTCGAAGAGATTGAGGGAGATTTCAGCCAACCGGTGCAGGCCTTTATTTCCAGCACTTGGGAGGCAGAAGCAGGCAGATCTCTGAGTTCAAGCCAGCCTGGTCTACAAAGCATGTCTCAGGACAGTCAGGACGGTCTCACCCAGCATGGGCTCTGCCTTGGCTCCTTCTCTAGCACAGGCTGCAGGCCAGTGTTCTCCCCCCAACCCCCACTTCCTTCCTCCCTCGCCCTGGCCAACCGACCTCCAAACTCACCTTCTCAGAGGACATAACTTTTGTGACATTCTGGTGGCTTTCTGTCCCTGTCTTTTGAGATGCATCTCGAGATGATGTTCCCAGCTGCTCAGTGTCCTACCGTAGGGAGGGGGGGGGCACATGTGTGACGAGAGGGAGACTTCAGAGCAAAAACCCTAGTTTATGACTGCTGTGTTCCTGGCTCTGAGCCCCTAGAACAGCCTCCTACCCTGTGACTGGGAGTCTCTCCTGACCCGATTTCCTTTCCGTAGACACTCCTCTCTGGTTCTGCTTCTTGCAAGCCGCCGTTTCCCTCCTAACCCAGAGCTTATTTCCTTAATTAATGTATCTCACACTCCAAGAATGTCGGGGGTGGGGTCCCCGGGGCAGCGCCGGTCTTCCTTTCTGTTCTTCACCTACTACTGGAAAGCCCTCCCTCTCTGGCTTCAGGCCATCAGCTCGGCCCTGATAGTCCCTCAATGCTCACGTGTCTTCTTATCCACTTACCTCCTACCGGCTGTCCCTCGGCTCAGGATGGGGTTTGGGTTTCCCTTCCGCAGAGTAGGAAGATGTGGTGACCGTCTAAGCAGAGAAGCCTTGCGTTCCGCCTCTCCGCCCCATGACCCTGGTTGGCTGAAGTTGGCTTTTCTGTGCCTCTCTATCAGCATCTCCCCGACCCCCCAGGGTGACGAACTTACCCTTGTAGGCTAAACCCCCAGCCTCTGCTTTTCCTGACTGTCTTCGTGTTGAATCCTGCCTGCGGGAGACCCCTCCGGCTCCCCGACTGGGAGGTGTTCTATTACACAGCAAAGTGCGGTTTAAGTAGCTGTAAGGAAATGTGACAGAAAAGTCTGTCGGGGTTCAGTCAGACTTGCCAAAACTTGGTGTAACTTTTGGAAGTTGTCAGTGTGCCTCCTAAGGAAACCTGATCTGATGGAAGCCGGAGGAGTCGGGGACGGTCAGGTAAGAGGCCGGAAGCATTGTGGAGGAGGGGCAGACAGAGTTCAGCACCCACCCCCGCGTCATAGCCTAAGAAGACCCTGGGGGTTGGGAACCGGAGACTTCTTTCTCCGAGTGCTACCAGACAAAGGCAGACGAAGCAGTAGGATTCCTCCAAGTTTTACTCTGGGGGTCATGGGGCAGACCATGCTGGTGTGGGGTAGGCTTAGAAGTAAATTAAAGCTGGGCATGGTGGCGCACGCCTTTAATCCCAGCGCTCAGGAGGCAGAGGCAGGTGGATTTCTGAGTTCGAGGCCAGCCTGGTCTACAAAGTGAGTTCCAGGACAGCCAGGGCTATACAGAGAAACCCTGTCTCGAAAAACAACAACAACAACAAAACAAAACAAAAAGAAGTAAATTAAAATAAGACAAGATTCCCTCCCATGAGTCTTTTAGCCTGAGGTCAGGGACATCTAGACCCTGGAAGGAAAGGCCTTCCCTCTTAGAGACCAGAAGTTGGAAATTCCTGAAGAACAAAGACCAAAGCCTCTGCCAGGTGGGGCTCAGAATAGCTAACAAGTGTCCCAACAGAGAGCCTGACAGATAGTGACACCTTTAGTCACTCCACTCAGGAGGCAGAGGCAAGTGGATCTCTGTGAGTTCAAGGCCAGCCTAGATTGCAGAGTGAGTTTCAGGCCAGCCAGGACTACACAGAGTCACCCTGTCTCAGAAAAACAAAAACAAAAGAAACAAAAAGAGAACCTTAGCAGAGGCTAAAGATGTTCCTTGCTTGACTGGGAGAGTGCTGGCCTAGCTGTGTGAAGCCTGGACTCCCAGGTTCGGTGCCCAGCATTAATAAACTGCGTGTGTGGTGACGCGTATTTGTAAGCCCGACACTTGGAGGTATAGGTGGAAGGACCAGAATTTCAAGGTGTCTTCCTTGGCTACACAGCCAGCTTGAGATCAGCCTGGAAAACATTAGACCCTGCCTCAAACAAAACACTCAACAGGCTCAAACCGGAAGTGTCGAAACCGATCTTCCCAGGTTACACAGACTTTCTGAGAATCTCCCAGCTTCCGTCCTGGCCCAGTCAGGGCTCGGTCTGCCTTCCTTCCATGGGCAGTGTACCCGCCCGGGTGTGCCAGCCTTACCCAAGCCAGCCTCCAGCCCTGACATGATCTCTCTGGTCTCAGCAAGCCGAGCTACCCGAGGCTTCAATTAGGCGCCACTTCAAAAGCTTTCTGAAGCAGGTGAGAGATAATATGTAAACAAGAGCCTCCATGAGTCATTGGCCCTTCCTATCCACCCGGTGGCTCCTCTGCCAGTCTCTGAAGAACCAGCCTGGGTTGTCTCCCAGAGCAGATGCTATCCTGGGGCCAAGGCCTGTCCAGGCTCCTCTGCCACCACTACTGCCTGCATCTTCTTCAGCATACGCCCAATGTCAACCAAGCCCTGACTCACACGTGTAACTCTTAACCCTCCAGCCAACCTCAGGAGTCCGGCTGAGCTTATCTTAATCTGGCACACTTCTTCCCCAGCTCTTCCTGTACCTTCTAGAACCTCCACCTGTGCACAGACACACCACACACCACAGACACACACCACACACATACACACACATAGACACACATCCACTGCACACCACACACACTACAGATTCTGAGGCTTGAAATTTCTCACTGGGTAAAGAACTGACTGCCCAGGCGAGTCAATGGTGCTCAGATTCCCAGCGCCCATGTAAATGCCGAGTGGGTGCAGTGCTCTGCCCATGACCCCACACTCAGAAGGTGGAAATCAAGAACCTCTGAAGCAAGCTGACTAGGTAGAGCATCCCAGTGGTCAAGCTCTGGGTTCACCTAGGTGACCCTGCTTCAATCTATAAGGTGGAGGGCAGTGGAGGAAGATACCTAACATCAGCCTCAGGCCTCAGAAAATGCATGTATACCCACACACATGTGAGCATGCACACATGTGTGCATTCATACCACACACATACATGTGCACGTGTGCAAATAAGTAAATAACCCAAGATCAAAAACCTAAGAGTACATATTGGACCCCATGCTGACTAGAGCTGAATTGCATAGACTGGGTGAGGAAAAATCCTTGGTTGAAGGTTCAGTGGTAGAGAAATAAAAAAGGAAAAAGTTGGTCAGGCCTGGTGGTGCACACCTGTAATCCCAGGTCCTTTGGAGGTTGAGGCAGGAGGATTGCATAGTCTCAGACCCACCCAAGCAACAAAGGGAGAGGAAAAGGAGGAGGAAGAGGAGGAAGGCAGCTGATGTGCTGAGACCAACAAGAAAGGCATGAGAAGCAGGTGGGTAAATGACAAACAGCCCAGTGTTCTTGCTTCCTGCCCTTTCTGCCATGTTCTCCAAACCTCACAATGCATCCTGACTTGGGATTTTGTGAGTATAAATAACAAAATGTGCCCAGCCTAACCAGTAGAATGGCAGTCATCATAGCATGCAGGTGTCTCCTAGAACTCTGGGACAGGTGGCACAGCTTGGCCTTCCAGAAAGACCTGGAAGTCTGGTATAACCCTTCTCTCCCCAGGCCCTGTGGTCTTGGGCATCTTGATAGAGACCAGCATCCTCTGGTTTGCCTGCACATGAATCTGAGCATCACTGTCCACCATTCCAGAATATATAGGTTCAAGTGGCCACAGCGTTCTCCTGATTGCCCTGAAAGAAGAGTCTGGATCAATGTTTAGCTTATCCAGCTAGCCATGTCTGGGTGGCTTACTTCCTGGAAGTATCCAAGTGGGCTGCCTTACACATGTATTATACCAAAATACTGTGAGCAGTATCTTAGTTTGGGTTTTATTGCTGTGAAGAGACGCCATTACCAAGGCAACTCTAATAAAGGAAATGTTTAACTGGGGCTGTATTATAGTTCAGAGGTTCAATCCATGATCATTATTATCAGCATGGTGGGAAGCATGGCATTGTGCAGGTAGACTGGAGACACTGAGAGTTCTAGATCTTGATCTGAAGGCAGCCAGAAAGAGACTATCTTCTATCCTGGGCAGAGCCTGAGCATAGGAATTCTCAAAGGTCACCTACACAGTGACACACTTTGTCCAACAAGGTCACATCTTTTTCAACAAGGCCAGACCTCCTTGAATCTGTGGGGGTCAAACCTATTCAAACCACCACAAGCAGCTTTCATTCACTGTCATCGAATAAAACCAACCAAGACAATTGCAGATAGACTTGGACCACCTCTTTGCCCTCCACCTTTTCTTATTGGAGATGTGTGGTACACAGACATGGCCAGCTGTTGGAAACACCAGTCCACTTCCACTGCGCATGCTGGGAACAGCCTTCCACAATGAGTGCCATGTGAACCATATTTTGTTGGAATGGCACCCCAGTTTCTTCCTTCTCCACAACCCCTTTCCATCCCTGATGCAGAACTGGCCAGTAGCATAGCATCTTAGATGTTTTCTGCATCCTATGGAGGATAGCAAAGAATTCCACAGAACATTTCAAACGCAAACTCCTACAAGGTTATCATAACCTGCCCATTCAGGAAGGACAAATATCAATATTCACCATCACAGGGCAATCCCGGAATCATGTAGACTTGACACCAAATAGATACATGGCTGTATGAAGCCACTTTCCAACAGCGAGCTGCTTAGTAGTCTGGCAACCTAGCAGCAGCCTGGGTGGCCCTTGGGATGCACATGGGATGCAGGAAGGTGATGTCGCAAGAACTCTCATCAACAGGAACAAATAGTTACCAGGAACAAAGCTGCAGGCCTGAAGCAAAAAGAAAAGAGAGATTAAATGTCAGGCAGAGCCTTGTCTTAACAAAGGTTAACGTCACCAGCAGTGAGTCATATTGGTTGTATATCCTCCCTGATACCTGTGTCCCTGGTGGGATGTGGTGAGAAGGGCTCTTCACCTCTGTGGTCCTCCCTAACCCAGTCTAGGCACAAGGAAACCACCAGGCAAGTCCAAGATACATCTGTGACTCTCGGTCCTAATTGTCAACTTGTCTGGGTTGGAAACCAATGAAAAGAGTCCCCTTGTGAGGGATTGTCATGGTTAGATTATCTCAAGTGGGAAGACCCATTCTCGGTGTAGATGGCAGCCCAAACAGTAAGAAATGTAGCCAGGAACCGACTAATGTCATTAGTCCTAGCCCTTGGGAGATAGATGCAGATTGTTCTCTTGAGTCCAAGGACAGCCTGATCTACATACTGAGTTCCAGGACAGCCAGGGATTCATTGTGAGAGCCTGTCTCAAAACAAGCTAACACCAGAGATGGAGGACAGAGGCTTTGCTTTCACCTGCTAGCTCTCACTATTGCTGGAGTGTTCATCCACCCTGTCGCTGCTGCATCTTTCACTGATGTTAGAACCCTGCCGCTAGTCTTTGCTACTTTGTGGGTTGTTCTTTTCCCCACCCTTAATCCTCCAGGTTTCACCCCCTCCCCCAAAACACACGAGATAGAAGAGAAAGGAAGGGAGAGGGGAGAGAGAGTTCCCCTGAATATGACTTCTGTCCTTTTGTTTGTTCTTTGAGAACAACTACCAACAAACCATAACAAACCTATGTAAATGACCAACAACCATCTCACCCTACTTCTCGGGGGCCTTAACTTTTATAGATAGACTCTCTGAAAAGTTCCCGGAATTCCAAACATCACACAATTGCAGACGTTATCTGCAGCTGGCAAAACCATGCTTCTACTAGAGCACAAGGCAAATCATAGTCAGCTGCTATGGACAGTCCGAAGCAGCCCCACATTCCCACACCTGGGACTAAAACCGGAGCACATTCTTAAAATATATCAGTGTTTTTAAAAGAAATCAAAATTTCAGGATTTTCAAAAGTGAACCTAGTATCTTGAGAGCTTCCAACATGGACTGAAGACCAGCAGGTCTCCGATAATCGCCCTCAGGAAACCCTCGGAAACCAACCCACCCCCCCCCCCCCCAGCCTTCAGTACCAGATTGGGAATGCAGAGACACACAAGCCTCTCCTCTGAGCAGCAGCCGTGTTCTCAGCCTCCAATGTGACAGCTGTAGGGGACTGTGCAGACCACAGGGCACAAGCCAACTGAATAAATCCCCCTTTAGTCTAAGTTCATCAGGTCGATTCTGGTCCTCTAGAGAATTCTGCTTAATACAACACGCCAGACCTGCCTCTCCGAGCTGGAAACAACGAAAAACAAAGAATGTCTGAGAATCACTGGTCACAGAAAGACTAAGAATCCGAGGCCTCTGACACCACGAGGTGTCTAACGGGATGCGACGGGGTGTCCTAAAGACAACCAGAGGCAGGAAAAGAATGTTAGAGGGAAAGTTGGTAACACTGGAACGAATGGGTAGCTTGGCTACAGCAATGTATGGATATTGCTTGCTGAGCTGGGGACAAAGGTGGTGATGCAATGCTTCAGTAGTTGACAGTGTGTGAGAGAGCCGTGTGTACTCCTTTTCAAAGTGTTTCTATCTAAATGGGTCATGTGCACAAGTCTTTAATCCCAGGATTCAGGAGGCAGAGGCAGGTGGATCTCTGAGTTTGAGGCCAGTCTGGTCCACAGAGTGAGTTCCAAGACAGCCAGGGTCACACAGAGAAACCCTGTCTCAAGCAACAACAACAAGCAAAAATAATAATGATGATAAAGCCAGGCATGATGGCACACACATTTTATCCCAGCGCTCAGGAGGCAGAGGCAGGCCGATTTCTGAGTTTGAGGCCAGCCTGGTCTAAAGAGTGTGTTCTGGGACAGCCAGGGCTACACAGAGAAACCCTGTCTCGAAAAACAAAAGTAAAATAAAATAAAAAAAGGGGGAAGGTAAAGTGTAGCATGGGGGCGTGGGGAGATCAGTAAACCTGGTTTTAGGCTTAAGAAAAGAGAAAACTTGAATGGCAGAAACCTGGGAACTCCTGAGCTGACCCGCAGAGGCCTCAGTCTTGGCCCACACCGGCATCTGCCTCTTGCACACCCAAGCAAACAGCTTCCCTTACCTCTGGGCAGAAGACGCAACCTCCAGCGACTTCAGTGTGCATTCAGAGTTCCCATGCAAATGGTCACACTGGACAAATCCCACCCCACCCCACCAAGCCTCATGCTGTACAGTGAGCACTGTAACATCTGACACCCATGTTTCTGACACCCATGTTTCTGAATTGTTCTGGGTCCTGGACCAAGGGACCACAGGCAAGAGGCCTCACTCATTGAAATGACCCTAGTACTTGTCAAAAGCATCCACTGATTGACACGGATTCGGTTTCTAGGTACTTTTGGTTTTGTGACAGCATTGCATGTAGCCCAGGTTATCCCCTCATTCAGTATGAAGCTGGGAATGACCATACGAAACCATTTCGCGTTATTTAATCAGTCAACAAACAGATACAAGACGCTTCTTCAGGCTTGGGCTGGCATGATGGCTCAGTTGGTAAGAGCACAGACTGCTCTTCCGAAGGTCCTGAGTTCAAATTCCACACCCACATGGTGGCTTACAACCACCCGTAATGAGGTCTGGCGCCCTCTTCTGGTGTGTCTGAAGACAGCTATAGTGTACTTGTATACATGAAATAAATAAATAGATTTAAAAAAAAAGACACTTAAGGTCTTTAAAGAAAGAAAGAAAAAAAAAAAAAAAAAAAGAAGCTTCAGACTTCCAAGCAGGCTGGAGACCCGCAGCTCTCCAGGAGAATTTGGGCTTCTAATAACTTGCTGTCTGGACGTTTGTATGGGTAGAATCCAGGTTTATAGAGGTTAGGGCTGAGGAGACGAGGCCTGTGTCTCACCTCCTTCTCCTGTGGCAAATTCCTCTTTATTGCCATTCCTCCCTCCCTCACATCCTTCCCCTGCTAGAGTTTGAGGAGGGAGACAGGAAATTCCCACACCCCACAACTGCTTCTCTTCCCACAGCCTCCTGAAGGAGGGCAACTACTTGGGTCCCCAGCTTCTCCCCTCCTTCTTGTAGATTAACTTTTTATCCAACCACGGGGCTTCCACACAGCCTCAACCACAACCACCAGTTGTCCTGAGAGGGACAAGGGGCCAGGTAATCCAGGCTCACTCTCAGGCTGAACTACAAACACGGGTATACGTGGTCCCCGGAGTTTAAAAATAAAGTCAATGTATTTTGTTTGCTTTCATAGAAGATGGAGATGAAAAGAGAGACTGTGCCCTTGGCCTCTCCCAGGTCAGAGGCACCATTACTCTGCTAAAGAGAGATGTCACCACCCACAACACTATGTATGTTCCTCCCAACTCTGATCTAGGTAGAGGGATTTTAGGAGCTACTTGGAACTTACAGCTGTTTAAAAACACAGCCAGCCACAGGGTAAGGTGAGCTCAGGCGATGTCCTTCCTACATTATATTGTAAAGTGAATGGATTTGCTCCCCTTTGGCCAGGGTCCCCATTACCAGGGCCATCATTACTGTCCTTGGGCCCTCAGGTCCTCAGCTTACATCAGTGATCATTCATCAAAGGAAGGAAACCTTTGACCTCTATCAGCGTGGGGGACTGGGTGAACCAGACTGGACGGCACTGGCTCAGTGGAGTAGCCTTGTCTGTGCTTCTCCTAGGACCTTGGGGGTGCCTGAATGATGACGACAGTGTCTGAACCTGGGACGTTGCGTCCACTGTCCCTGCCTGGAGATCCCCGAGCGCCCCCTAGTGTTACTTTTAAGTCTTCATCTGAGGATCAGCGTGGACCACAAGAAGTGAGGGGCCATCAGGAGCTAGAGTGATCACTTTGAACTTGCTGATGGGAGTTACCATATGCCTCTATATAACAATGACCGCCCTGACCAACTGTGCTGAATAAATGTATGAGGCTGAGGGACTTAATTTAGCTAACAGGCACGACTCAGTCACTATACCACCCCCACTTTAAGGAAAGGGACCTGAAACACAGAGAGGTTGGGTAATTTCCATATGGTCATCATGGACAGGATTTACAACTAGGTGTTCAGGGTTCAAGAGTCTGTGGGGTTCCTTTAAATATTCATTTTATTTTTACGTACCTTGGTGTTTTGCCTGCGTATATGTCAGTATGAAAATGTTGGGAACCGCGGGATACCCTGAATCTCCTGGACAGTTGTGAGCTGCCATGTGGGGGCTGGAACTTGAACCTGGATTCTCTAGAAGAGTAACCAGTACTCTTAACCACTGAGCCATCTCTCCAGCCACAGAGCCTGTGATATTAATAATGAAAATGATAGAACAGAGATCTGTATACTGTATCATCAAGGGGAGCAGACGCCTAACCCAGGAAGCTTTTGAATTTGTTATAGCAGCTTGGATGTACCTTAGCATGGCCTCAGGGGCAGAGAGTTCCCAATTAGGCCTACTTGTTTTCTGTTTGGGTTGTATAGGGTTTTTGTTTTTGTTTTTGTTTTGGGGGTGGTGGTTTGTGTTTGTTTGTTTGTTTGTTTGTTTCCAAGACAGGGTTTCTCTGTATAGCCCTGGCTGTCCTGGAACTCACTTTGTAGACCAGGCTGGCCTCGAACTCAGAAATCCGCCTGCCTCTGCCTCCCAAGTGCTGGGATTAAAGGCGCCACCACTGCCCAGCAGGCTGTATGTTTTTTTAAGCCAGAAAAAGATGCCATGGTGGTGGTGCACACCTTTAATCCCAGCACTGGGGAGGCAGAGGCAGGTAGATCTCTGAGTTTGAGGCCAGCCTGGTGGTGTACAGAGCCAGGTCCAGAACTACAGAGAAACTCTGTCTTGAAACAGTCAAATCAATCAATCAATCAATCAATCAATCAATCAATCCAGAAAGTGTCTATCATAGTTGGCTTATCAGCCATTGAAACTTCTGTGCATAACCATGACTGTCACTGTCTCTGTTCTCCATCGTGGGCACAAGCCCTCCCGATGCCAGGACCCACTTGCTTCAACCCAGTGAAAACAGGGCCTTCACTGCTATCCTGGAGGACAGCGTTCTGTGTATTTAAACTCTCATCCCAACAGTTTCCCTCACAGGGATCAGATCAATTTCTCTCATGGGTTCAATGGGCTGTGAAGAAAAGGAGGCCCTAGATGGGTGAGGTACCCACACATGCCCACGTAGGGAGGTGAGGGTATGGACCTGCCCGTACTCTCACCTCGGCAGTGCCTGCTCTGTCCCCAGAGATCACTATTCAGACCCAGAGGCTGGGGCTTCTCAATATCCTGCATGTGGAGAGGATTTTTCTTGAACCTGAAGAGTGACACCGAATTGTGCTTTTTGCAAAGCATTATGGGGACATCAGCTTGTTCAACCCTCAGAGCCTACTTTTTAGGTATCAGTTGCTGTTCTGTCTCACAGATGAACTGAGGCTCAAGTTGGGCACTATGACACCGGACAATAATCCCAGCACTAGGGAGACTGAAGCAGAAAGAGTGTGGTTTGGAGGCCAGCCTGGGCTACATAGCAAGACCCTGTTTCTAAGCAAGAGCAAGAAATGAATCTGAGGCTCAGAGAGGAAAAACTGGGTGGCAGTGGGGCTTGCAGACTTAAACCTAGGTTCTGGTTCACAATAGCAGAGTGGATTTCCTCATATTCCACACTGGGTGGGGAGGAGAGAGGGGTTCTGCAGCCCACGGTTGTGGATAAGTAATGGGAGAGCAGGCTTTTGTGACCAGCATCCCTAGGAATCAAAAGTGAGTGAGTTTCCTTAGAAAATGGCCAAGAATGAATTAAAGGGGCAGAGGTCCAGAAATGTATTTCACGTAGCCAGACAGAAAACTTTCCATGTTTAAAATGAGGCAAAACTGGGCTGGAGAGATGGCTCAGAGGAACACTGACTTCTCTTCCAAAAATCCTGAGTTCAAATCCCAGCAACCACATGGTGGCTCACAACCATCTGAAGTGAGATCTGAAGTCCTCTCTTCTGGTGTGTCTGAAGACAGCTACAGTGTACTAATAAATAAATAAATAAATAAATAAATAAATAAATAAATAAAGTAATAAATAAATAAAGTAATAAAGTAATAAAGTAATAAATAAAGTAATAATAAATAAATCTTTTTTTAAAAAAAACTGAGGCAAAACTAGTTACTACTAATCTTAAGGAAATAAACATGGATGACCAAAAAAGTTAGCAGAAGGAACAGGGTGAGCTTTTGTAGATACCTCGAAGGAACTCACAAACTTTTCAAAAACTCCCTCTTAAACCTGAGAAGAAAGCGCAGTCTCTTGGCAGCACCGTGAAAGCCAGCTAAGTCTCCAGCCCCGTTTTGCCTCGTTTTAAACCTGGAAGTTGACCAAGCTTCTAGAGCAATGGCTCAGTTGTAACATATCAATGTATCACATTCCTCCCAAAGATCAACAAGTTGAATGTTTCATAAAAGTAACTTTAAAGAATTGGAAAGTGTCTATGTGTCATGACCCAAGTGATTAATCTTGGAATTAGGGAGGCAGAGAGGCAGGTGGATCTCTGAGAGTTCAAGGCCAGCCAGGGATACATAGAGAGCCTCTGTCTAAAAGAAAACCCAAACAAAATAGGATTGGGAAATGGGTAAAGAAGGAAACAGTCTCCACACTAGGGACATTTCTCAGGTGTTCCCAGTGATCTCTTTCCATGGCTCTGCAGTGGGGTCCTGGAATCCAAATTTTCTGCAGTTCAGATTAGCATGTGGCTGGCCCTGGCAGCTGACTGTCTGCAGCTCCTCCATGGGGGTAGTGCAGGGACGTGGTGTGTCCTGGTTCCAGGCACTGACTCCAAAGGCACCAGGATGTCTGTACCATGGAAATGCACCAAGGGCCCCAAGAAGGGGGCAATGTGGGGCGCACAGGGGTCCCCTCATTGTTCTTGCTGCTTAAGGCCTGGGGCTCAGGATTTTTTTTTTTAAAGATTTATTTATTTATTATATGTAAGTACACTGTAGCTGTCTTCAGACACTCCAGAAGAGGGCATCAGATCTCATTACGGGTGGTTGTGAGCCACCATGTGGTTGCTGGGATTTGAACTTCGGACCTTCGGAAGAGCAGTCGGGTGCTCTTACCCACTGAGCCATCTCACCAGCCCAGGGGCTCAGGATTCTTATTTCTACTGCCTAAGAGGACCTCAAGAGCCCAATAGACTGGCTTATTCTGAGCTTCACCCATGGGACCCGGCTCTGAACAAAGTGAACGGGACTGAAGTGACCTGGACCAGAGCTCTGGGATCTACATGGAGCAACAGCCTCTGTGGAAGGTTGTCAGATCATTTTAGGTCACAGAGGGACTTGGAAGCTCAGTGCTGCTTCTGTCACAGGCATGCCACTGCTGTCTTCCGTCTCCAGTAAGGACAGGCCCTAAGAAAAGGACATAGACCCACAGTGGCCTTAGTGCTACTTCATCCTTTATGTGCCCTGGGCATCCTGCCCTCCACGGAGCCCTTGCACCTCCTAATGCCCAGACCTGGAGAATATCCTGAAGTATAGTGAAGCTGATGGGACCTTGAAGAGGGTAGCTGTGCCTGGACATGGAGGGAGTATCAGTAGACGGTGGCAGTCTGGACTAGGGTAGGAGAGTATGTGGCCTAAGGGTTACTGAATACATACATACATACACTTATACATACATACATACATACATACACATATGCATGCATACATAATACACATGTGGATGCATACATACATGCATCTATACATGCATAATTGACCAAAAAAACTTGTGCATATTCACAGTGTTAGTTAGCTATGATATGTGGGAAGAAATTCCTAATCTTTCCCACCTTGCTGGCACACTGTCAGTTGGGGGGTAGTTGGGCCAGCCACAGGAAGAAAAAGAGATACGATTGATGCAAAATTGGTGTGGAGCTCTGAGCCATTGCTTCCCTGTGAAGACTCATAAAGCCTGCGAAAACTTCTCTTTCTGTTTGGAAAAAAGTCCTCCTTCCTGAAGCAGATCTGAAAATTCACTGCCTTGCAGCGCACTGGCCCGAGCAGTGTCACATCACGACCAGCAGAGGGAGCTCTTGTCTAACCTTTCCCAGGCAAAGGCGGGACCCAGTATGCGGATTTGAGGAGTCAGAGGGGTCTTTGTTACCAGTGAGGGGATGAGGACAGAAAGAGCGAATCTAGGGTAAGAGTAAGGATGATTAACGACTACGAACTTTCCCTTTGGGTGTACAACCTCAGGAAGAAGTTGCCTTTTCCCTCAGCCCAAGAAAGACCTAGCCTTTGTTGTTCTCATTTTTGTGGGGTGGTTGTTGTTGTTGTTGTTGTTGTTTGTTGATTTACTATCCAAAAGCCGAGACATCGGGTAGACCCCCAGCTCTATCCAATACCCAGTCCTGAAAGTGCGTTTCCCACATCTGCAGGTTCCAAAGGAAGGCCCGCAGCAGTATTTTGTTATTCCTAGCTGCGTCGCCTCCTAAGCCTCCTAACGTGCTGGGAAGGGACAGTAACACTTTTTGAAGCGAAGGCTTTTTGATTTGAGCTTAAAGCGGCTACTGCATGGGGTTTGGGGTTTCAGATCCGGCATCAGAAAGAAGTGGGTGAAGGGTGCTTGCTGCTGAGTGTCGCCACAAGTGCCGCTAGGTGGCACTCAAAGCCCGCGACATGGAGAAGCGCGGGCTTTTAAAGGGGCGGGGCTGGAATGACTTTGAAACCCCAAAGAAACAGAAGTCAGGGTCCGAGGACGCTGCTCACAGAAACATAAGGACAGCCTGCGTACATCAAGGACTGGGAAGCAGCCTTCGTTCACCAAGGGCTTTCACTGGAGAGATGAACGGGGGCGAGAGGTATGCGAGTGCTCAAAGACTAGAGACGAGAGCCCCAGCATTCCCTTAGGGCTGGGATGGACTTTGGTCTCAGTCTGTCATCAGACCACCAGCCGGCCCCTGGCAAAAGAATTCTTCGGAATCTAGACTTTGGAAAGGGAGGAAATGCTCACACCACCTGCTTTCTGCAGACTCTGGGTCTGTGGCAGCAGCTTTTCTGAGCTCGCCTGCCCCTTGCTACTAGAGGTAGGGAGGTGAGAACCCGGGACTCTCCCAATCCCTGGGTTTCCTTCTTTGCACTTCCTTTGCATATCCTCAGCCTTTCCCACCCCAAGCTAGAATCTGTTCCAAACTTAGAAAAAAAAAAATGACAATATCCCTCATGCCCTTCAGGATGAGAAAACAGACTCTAAATGTCTAGTCCCTCCCAGAGCATCTGAGGGAGCCGGCCATTCTCTTCCTTTCCAGAGTCAATCTCTCATCCCCTCCCACCCCCACCCCATCCCAGGCAGCCTGTAATTGGAAAAACTTTGTCTTGTAACTTGTGTGACCCCTCTCCAGTCTTTTCCATCTTCTGAGGTTTGACCCAAAGCGTCCCCCATCCCTTCCCATTCCTTATTTTGTGATTTCAGTCGGACTTGGGGAAGGAAGACCATCAAAGGTCCCAAAGTAGCCTCGTGGCTAGTTGGGCAAGCATTAATCACATTCATCCATCTAGGAAATTCAAGTCTAAAAGCTGCTGGCGCACAGGTTTAATACAGGGACTCCTTAGGGAGACTGGGATTCACCGGCTTCTCCTCAACTAACAGAGTGAACATGAAAAGAGAAACAAGATTAAAGCAAAGATGCCCAGGATCCCGGCAAGGGGCTTCCCTGGTGGTCCAAGCCCTGCTCTAGGGACCTTAGCAGAAACCCCAGATCCCCAGATCTGAGTTGTTGGGCTTAGGGGAATAATATATCGAGCCTGGAAAGTCTGTTGTCTCTTGGGACTGAAGGTCCTTCCAGCCTCGAACCTGCTTCCCGTAGATTGCCAGCTGCAGGCGCGCAGGGCCTAGCCTCTGCCCAGCAGGTGGCCCAGGAAGCAAGTGAGCGGTTGGGTATCTGTCTCTCCAAGACGTCCCGTCCCACCGCCCTGCAGCTTGGCGCTACTGCCTCCCGGGCCTGGGGGGCGGGGGGGGGGAGGGAGCTGGCCCTGGAAAGGCCCCACCCCCTCCCTGGAGGCCAGAGGTATTAGTGCTGCTTGATCAGACCTCATTTCCTGCGAAAATGGAAACATATCCAGGGTCCTTAATAAAGTGAATGACGAGGCTTCGGGTGTAATTGGGCTTCTGTTTGGTGGCTATTTCCTTAAACTGACAGTGGAAAAAATAAAAGCCCACAGCACCCAGATGTAATTATGCGACTATCAAAAGAACAGGGTATGCCCCCGGGGAGGTGGCACAGATTCTAGCCTTGATGTAGCAGAGGCAGGCATATCTCCGTGAGTTCGAGGACAGCCAGGGCTACTCTGTCGTTTAAAAAGAAGTATATGGTAGATTAGCCTGCTCTTGGTTTATCCGCCTTCTAGGAAACTGGCACAAAAGCTTACCCAGACCAAGGGACTCAGGAGGCCAGAACCTCCACTCCACCTCTGCAACCAAGAGCGCATCTCTCCGACCTTCAGCCTCTGGACCTAGCCTGAGATTCTCCCTGCCGCTGCCATAGGCTCTCCTGGGATCGTTATTTATACGCGGGGGCGGGGGTGGGGGCGAGTGGGTGGGTGGGGGTGGATCTATTCCTTTCCCTCAGAGGAGGAGCACCCTCGAGGGCAAGGGTAGGTAGGGGCTGCCTGGTTGTGATTCCCCAAGACTGCTCCCTAGAGCCTGCGCGCTGGCTGCATATTTCTATGTATAATCCAATTTTTTCCGTGACTATCTAGTTAAACTCTTTAACAACAGCTACATAATTAGAATTTGGATTCCCATTAATTTTCCCTGGGCCTCGAACCATTTGCAGCTCACACTGGTAATTAATGCGATACATCACTAACTTTACCCAGCGCCGGCCAGCCCAACTCTGGTCACTCGGCCCGCACCCGACGCCCCCGCGAGGAGCCCTGACTCCAGACTCGGCTTCCAGAGTGGGGGGCTGAGGGCCTCCCTCCAAAGCCGAATGCCTCGGCCCGCGCACCCAAAGCCTTCTTTCCAGGAAATTTCACAATTAAAAATATTTATCGGGAGCAGATTTACGTTTCTGGGTTTCCAGTCTCGGGGCGTCTGGGTAGGCTATTAAGAGTAATTAGCATCTTTTGCGCATGCAGATTTACTTCGCTCATTGCCACATAACTCATCCCTAAAAGCCGGCGCAGGCGAACACAGGCTCTGCCGCCAGAGCTACAGCCGCCGCCCGGGTTGACTCAGCCCCGCTCGCCTTGCACTGTACAGACTTTCAGTCTCTCTGAGCCATTTGGGTCCCTCCAGGGCCGGGGTAGGCAGTGCCAAGGAGTAAAAGGCTCCCACTCTGGAAATCAGGGACGTTAAAGCGACCCCAGACCAACAGGGGAAGTCCCAAGCTAGGTTGTCCCGGTGCCTGCCTGGACCGCAGGCAGGCATTGTGGCAATGCATGTGTATGCATGAACGATTGGGCTTCTCTATGTGCACGCAAGCGTGAGCGCCGATTTACATGTATGCTGTTGCTAGTGCGTGTTCTTCTGGGCGCGCACGATGTGCGTGGAAAACCACTTGACCCTCACGGCTCCGCGCCCCGCCCAATTTATGTCCAGTCCACTAGTTCCCATTGCTGATCCTAGGCCACTTAGCTAGGACTTCAAGTCTGGGCCTCTGCTTCCTCTTTACAGACCCAGCCTTATCCAGCCAGACCACCTGGAACACTGAGCCTAGCGCAGGCGCTCTGGAGGTGGGAAGAAATTGGGGAGACACACTCTGTTGCGCGAGGGCCAGCCACGTCCTAGAGTACTTTCTAAAGTACTCCACGTCCTAGAGTACCTTCTAAAGATGTACCACAGTAAGCTCAGGCCAGGCCTGGCTCAGTGAAGAGAAGTTATGGAAACCCCTGGGGGTGGGGGTGGGGGCAACAGGAGAAATTGGAGCCCGCTGGGGGCGGGGGGCGGGGTGAGTAGGAAGGGGATGAGGGCTGGGTCCTATAAGGGGCCAAAGTGATATTAGGAGGGCTAAGGACAAGGAAAGTGACTGTGGTTCCCGCACCCTGGTCGAGGCACCCACCCACCCACCCCGGGTTCGCTTCGTTATTAACGCGCTGGGAAGTCCGCAAACCGCCCAACTTTCTTCTCTTTAATGAGCCTAGAAGAAGAGGCTGCCCTGGAGGGGTTTGTTCATTAAAGATGTAGCTGGAGGAATATTGTCTCATTAATTATCTGGTTTTAATTACACTCCTACCCTTTGAATCTGGAGATGGAGAAAGTTGATTTGATGGCACCGCCCCCTTTAGCTTAAAGAGTCAGGCCCAGGGAAGGGAGCAGGAGGGGGCGTAGGGATTATGTGTGCCCAGAAGTGTGTGTGGGATTGTCCTAGATATGTCTGGTGAGACTCTGGCACAAGATGGGGAGGGGGGGCGCTCTATGTCTCAGTTCGTGTATGGATGCAGTCTCTGTGTGTGGATCTGAAAATGTGCGTGTGTCTGAATGTGTGTGACCACGTGTGCCTTCGAGGCTATGTGGACGTGACTTGGATGTCTATGGGTGTTCTCATCCTGTGTGTGGTTCTGTGCGCTGGGGTGTGCATGTGGGTAGCTGAGTGTATCTACACGCAGGCCTGAGAGCGGGTGTCTAAACGAATAAGCATGTGACTGGGTAGTTGTGTCTGCGAATGTCTAAGACAGCGGCTTCCTGCCCATGAGTTCGAGTGACAGTGTCTGGCAGTGTTTCTGAGACTCTGCTGTGCCTGAATGTGCCTTGGATCTGTGAGTGATGTGGGGGGCTTCTGTGACTGAACCGGTCCATGAGGTCTACTGCTCCAAGGACGTTGCTTATTTTCCCAGGGTCCCTAGGGCTAGGGTACCACCTGGAAATCATGGTCCTTTGGGGGGGGCTTAAGGGGGTGTTCCTCCCTGCCTTGTCCCTTGTCAGGCTGGTGTGGCACTAGAGCGGGGGCTGTTTTCCCTTTAAATCGAGGACACTTTGACAGGGGACATTAAGGACCGGCTGCTCAGGCTGAGCAGATCATAAAACCGGACAGGCAATTTCTGCTCCCGCCAAATAGCCGGGCAAACTCGTTCTGCATCTTTGGTTTTAATGCACTAAACTGGCAGCTAAGCAGGGAGCGAGCAAAGGAGGGGGTGGGGAGCCCCCCACATACACCGGCACACACACCGGCACTCACACAAGCGCCCCTTCACACCCTGTGCCCCGTGCCCAGCCCTGACCCCCCCCCCCACTGGCAGAATTATCAACTAGAATTTGATTAATATGCAAATCGCAGGCAAACAGCTCCATATAATTCTTTCAGTGGAGAGTAATTAATCACCAGTTAAAGCAAATTAATACATATATCAATTTTGTCAGAAACATGCTTAGTTCAATCGCCCGTAAAATTGAAGTTTGAAGTATTAAGAGGCTCTGCAGAAACGCCAGGACTAAAACTTTCAAATTGATCCTATTTAGTAATCAATCAGGCTCTCCCCTCAGGTTAATCTGCCTAATTTTTCATCTCAAATCATACACTTTACTGACACGCCATCTAGCAAACAGTCGATAAAAAGTTAACAAAAATGATAACGACTCAAGCCACAGCCATTGTGCAGGGCGGGTGGGCGGCAGGGCGGCTTTGATTGCATTTCCAGGGTGGTTTGGGACTTGGCGTTTTCCTGAGCCAAGAACTGGGAGCTCCCCCAGGCAGAAGCCTCCCTGCCCCACCACCCTGTTCTGTGACTGCAGCCCTCGCAGTGGTTGGGCTCCCTTTAGCACAAACTGGTGGCGTTTCCACCAAAGTCACTCAGACAGCCAGTTCCCTCTCCACTCTGGCTGCCAGAACGTGAGGGAACCTGCCTGTCTGCATCCAGAAACCATGGCCTAAGCCTCTCCCCTTGCTGGTGTGTGTAGAAGGGCGGATAGTAGTGATGTTGTGAATCTGTTCAACATCTAAGGTTTACCTGTTTAATTTTCCCTGTCTTCCCCCCCCCTTTTTTTTTTCTGTTGTTGTTTTGTTTTGCTTTGCTTTTTGGAGACAAGATTTTGCCATGTAGCTCTAGCTGGCCTGAAACTCACTATTGAGCCACAAACTGGCTTCAAACTTGTGACCATTCTTCAGCCTCTGCCTCCCAAGTGAGTGCTGGAATTGCAGGCATAGACACCGTGCCTCCTGTGCGCTTAATTATTGCATATGCTAGTGGCTGTCTGAATTTAGACGGATGTGCTGTGTCATATTCAGTGACACTATGTGTCCAGGAACCCTGTGTCTGTATCACTGGGTGCCTGCCTTGTGTGTGTGTTCATTGTTTCTGGACCGTGTTTGTGGTGCTGTGTGCCTGAGAGGGGGGTGTTTCTGGATTGGCTGGGGGGATGCTTCATCCACTCTACATATACATACGTGTGAGACCTCAGGCAGCTGGGTACATTGGCTCCCCCATGGACATTTAACCTTGAACGCTCTCTCAGCAGATGTAAGAGGCTGCTTCTTCCCACCTAGCTCCTAAGCTGACCCTCTGTACATGGAAGGGGCATGGAGGAGGGGAAAAAAGCCCCTATTGCTTGGCAGAAGGGACTCTCAGCCATGACATCTCCCCACTGCACAGCGCCCCAACCCACAGCATCCTGGATTCCAGAGTCCTGAGACTGCTGGAGGGAGTCAGGAAGCAGTCACTGAGTCAGGGATACCTCTGTCCCTTATACTCAGATGTCATATCTACTCCTAGAGGTAGTTACAACCTGTCATGAACCCCTTTATACACATGGTGACAATGGGTCTCCCCTGGGGCCAAAAATCGAGAGCTCCCCCAGAGAAAGCTCTCTTCCTGCTCGCTCACCGTGCTCTGCTAACACAGCTCTGCTGCTGAGCTCCCTCTCAGCACACCAGAATATTGGCAGAATTTTCATCAAAGTGCTTCTGTCTGGGTCCCAGAACAACAAACAAGTAACCAATTTTCTTCTCCAGAAGTACCCACAACTAGAAACACCTAACTCTCCATTAGGGCAGCCTGCATAAGCAGATATGTCTACAAAACATAGTCACAGCCATACCCAGATCCCAAGATGAGAGCAACTGGTTTGTTTACACCCTGTCCCATCCCACTGACATCTTTGGCCCCTCTGCATAGAAATGTATACAGTGGTCATTTATACTCTTCCTGGTGTGGGCAGAGCTGAGCCCCTTCCAGTGAGTGGTAGGGAACCTGGGCCCATTGAAGCTATACCTCAGGGGTTTCAGTTCAGCCTAGTAATCAAGTTGAATGGGAGGGGGTAAATAAGGAAGCCATTCAGGGGTGGCAGAGACTACCTCCACAACCTTCTCTCAAAGAAGCAGAGCCCACAGTGTGGTGTTCTTCTGTGGCCTCAGCTGCCCTCGGAGTGGAGTAGAGGAGTAGACTCAAACCCCTGGGAAGGTTCTCTAGACCACCAGCTGCTCCCCTGGGGGGGGGGGTGAGCTACCTTCTCTTCAGGCTAGGTACCCTCGGCCTTCCCCCCCCCCCCCATCTTGTGAATGCACATCTACCTGAGTCTGTGTTGGCCTAAAGGTTTAGAGTGCTGGAGTCTGAGTTGTGCCTACTTCAGTTTCTCCAATGCTCTTTCTCCTGGTTCTCTGCTCACACCCCGTGCAACACCCCAGCCGATGCTCACCCGCAGGTCACCCCCAACTCTTTTCCTCCCCTCCGCGCACAGACTGAGGCACACTGAGACAGTTGCACACACGTGTCTACAGTGATTGGTTACTCGGGCCATGGCCGCGCACCCCCAAACACCCCCGGTTGCACAGGCTCCATTTCCATCAATCAGATGCACATGTTCAGTCTCTAGCCACACGCAGGCACACTCAGAAATGCACCCTTGTTGGTCTCTGTGCAGCTCAAACCCCCCCCCACACACACACACCAGCACCAAGTATCTTTCAGGACAGGCAGTTGTATCAAAGAGAAAGAATGGGTAAGAGCCTGGGAGAGCAAAGATGGGACCCCAGGAGAAACTGGTGGTGGGAAGATCCTCTCACCCCCCCACATAACCCACACAAAATCCACACAAAACCCAGGGGCCTCAGTTTTCCTTTCCTTTGGAAGACCCAGTCTATGGCTATATCCTGGGGGCCAGGCACTTAGGCTAGCTCTGCATAGGAATATTCTAGAGATATACCTATTTCCCACACGGCTGCTTACCTGCATCTCAGGCACACCGCTCAGCTCAGCCAGCTTTCCCCACCAGCTCACACCTACCCTGCTCACTATTGTATGTGAGCAGCTGGCCCTACCCACTCTACCCACTCAGGTTCCCTGTCCCCTTCCCTGGTGGCCTTACACTCCTTGACCTCACCTATACTGGCCTCTAATCTGGCTATTCCCTTCACATCTTTGAGGTCCCCTTGTGTCCCCTTCTAAATGTATATGTTTGGGGAGCAAATTTACTTCCAGCACAAAATGTCTCCAGGGTCCCAGGAAAGAGGGGTTGTTTGCTGGGGGTGGGAAGAAAAGCCCGGGTGTCCCTGGGTTCTGGTGTCTGAGAGCCAGCATGGCCGGATGAGTGGACTTTTCTGGACCCGTTGGCTCAAAGGGGTGGGGAGGAGGGGGGTCCCCGCGGCAAGCGGCAGGGGCGGAGGGGAGACGTGCGGCCCCAGCCCGTCCCTTTCAGGGGGGACTCATGCATCAAACTTCAATTTTCCGGACGATTGAATTAGTGATTTTTTTTCTCCTGAACTAAAATACACTTAAGTCTTTGGGATTAATTACCACGTTCTGGTCCCTCAGACTGGAGTATTACTTATCGGAGCTGCGTCTGACACTGGCCCGACACCTCGTAAAATAAGGAACTGCGCCTCCCGGCCTCACCCGGCGCCGACCGTCAGGCCACCGCGCAGGGGAAGGCGGAACCGCAAGGCGCAGAGGAGGCAAGCTCCAGCCGGGTAGCTCGACCTGTCCGCGCACGGAAGGGGCTCCAGTCTGTGAAATCAGTTACGTCCCAGGACTCAACAAGCCTCACCAAGGTCCAGAACTCAACCAAAAAGGGAGAGAGACAAAGCCTCTAATTGTCCTCCCTTGGTCAGCCAGGAACCGAAAGTGGTCTGCACAGGGCTGGGATTCCCAAAGAAATAAATCTGTATTGGTCCCAAGCGATCAAGGAACTCTGGGTGAAGGGCCGAGCCATAAAGAACTTCACCCAGAGTGGGCGTGGGGCCCACAGCTCTACACAGGGTCCATGTCACATTCAGACACGAAGAAACAGATATGCAAAGCCCACACAGCTCGTGCAGAGCCGGGACACTCCTCAGTGTGATAACTGCACACAGCCTCACCCTTAGGCAGGTACCCCGTGAGAGGCTCTTCGGTGAAACCTGGAGTTCAAGGCTCTCTTACGTCATAGGTCTCAGAGGCAAGACCTGGGCCAAGGCCATTTGAGCACCCCTGGGCTACTTGCTGGCTTCAGACTTCATCAGATAACTAAGAAGATGGCAGGCTAGAGTCCCGGCCTCCCTGGATTAAAGCCTTTACCCACACTTAACGTTTTCCCCACTGTCTGATGCTTAACCTAGCCTGGAGGGTGAGCCCCAACCTGCGGTGCTCGGCATGGCTGAAGTCAGGCCTGGATAACCTCACCCTGGCGCGCTTCCGAAGCACAGCGACAAGCGGGGCAGAAGCTCAGAATTCAGCGGAGCCGAGGTGACCGCAGAGTGGCTTCCTTACGTTGATCAGAGTTCCCGCACGTCTAGGGCTCACCGGCTGGGGCTCAGCCTCAGGTGTCCCTCCCCTCCACATGGTCACTCTTTCCTTCAACTGGACTTCCCTGCCAGCCCACAGACACAACGGATCACTTTTGTCTCTCAAGGCCTGAGTCTTAGGCCTCCTCCTCCAAGAAGCCATTTCCACCCATGAGCCCGAAGTTGGGTCTTGGCCTTTTGCAAGCAGCCCTCCCTCATGGTCACCGAGGATTTCCTAACGTTCATCGTTGCTTCCGGGCCTGCAGATTAGATTAGGAGCTTCTTGAGGGCAGCGACCAGCTCTGCTTGCGTTTCAATTTCCCTAGACACCTGCACACAATAAATATTTGCTGAATCGATTCCCCCCTTTTACTTTATTAATCCTTCTCCTTCCGTCTTCCTCTCTTTCTTTTCCTCCTTCCTTCCTCCCTCGTTATTTTTTATTTCTTGGTTATATTCAATTGTCATGTTTTTCAGGCTCATTAAATCCATTTAGAGACAAAAGAATAAAAGGCAGAAGAGAAAAGGGAGGGGGAGAAAGGGAGGGGGAGGGGAGGGGAGGGGAGGAGGCCAGAGAAGCAAACAAATAACCCGCTTTAACTAGACGGGCGGATAAATGGCCCCGTTTCTCCTCAGCCCCGATGCGCCTGCTTAGCTGCGCGCCCCGCGGGCGCCGCAGCTCCGGTGGGCTCAGCCCTGGGGCCGCCGCCCCCAGCCCGAGGGGACCCAGCAGGGCCCAGCCCAGGGTCTGGAAGCGCGGAGCGGCCGGAGGTGCCAGGGCTGCTTCATTGGGATTCATGGGCGTGTTGGGCGGGCGGCCCGGGGGCTCCGGGCGCGGGGTGGGGGCCGGGCGGGGGGGGGGTGGAGTGCGCGGCGGGCGCAGATGCCCGGGTGACCGCCGCGCCGCGGTCCCTGCGCCGCCTTTGTGCCGGGGAGGCGCGCGCGGGGACCTAATCCATCAAATTGTCTACAAATTGTGAAGAAAATTCAAAAACCATATGGTCGCCAGCGCTGGCGCGCTCTGGGCTGCGGAGGGCCGCGGCCGTGCCCGCACCGGGAGCCGCGGGGGGCTGGGCCCGGCTATTGTCGCCTGTCAGCGGCCGCCCGGGCCCATTCGTCCCGGCCTTCATGGTCCGCGCTCCGAATTACAGACCCATCCATCCTAAGAGAGGGCGATTTATGTCGCCCGGGAGGAACCGGCCGTAAGGCCCGCACGGCTGCCCGGCCGCTTCTTGCCTTCTCTGGTCTCTGTTCTCTCCTCTCCTCGACTCTTCCCATTCTCCTTTTTCCCCTCCGTCTCCCTGCCCCTGTTTCTATCAATGGTTCTCTTTCTCCCCTGACTCTCAGTCTCTCACCCCCTCGCTCAGCTTCTAGCATCTCTCAGTGCTCCCTTCTCCTGTTTCTGGCTGTCACTTAGCTTCCTCCTTGGACACGCACGTTCCTGACTCAGGCCCCGGGGCCCCATCGCCTGCCCGAGACCAGATGCGCGTTTCTCACATCAATTTTTCGGAGAAAGGGAGCCCATCGGCCTGGAGGCGGGACCCAACTCTGGTGACAGCGGCCACTCGCCAGCCCAAAGACAACAAAAGCCCAGAGAGAACCCCCCTACTCAGTTCAGGAAAGTGAAAGCGGCCTGAGCCCCTAGCCCAGCCGCCCAAAGGAAATCCAGGAAGCAGTCCCGGGACACCTATAGTCCTGTCGCTAGTCAAGCTCCGGGCCAGCGTCTGTAAATGTTACTAGAAATGTCCTACAACCCCCAGACACTTGGGGTTCGCTTTCCTGAAAGCCCACGAGTGTAATTCAGGATGCCCTAGGTGCTGAGTCCCAAACCAGGCTGAAGCCCTCAGGACATGACCATAACTTGAGCGTCTCCAGGCTCCACCCTTATCTTCCACTGAGTGGCACCTGCCAGGGTGTCCGTGTTTGGCAGTCGTGGAGGCCGCATGGGTACACTGCGGAGGTCAGGGGTGGAACGCAAAACAGCGGGAAAAGTCTTGCCATACCTTGGAGCCTTCCTTGTACAAACGAGTTTTCTGTTACAATCGCAAGCCTGGGTTTTTTTTTGTTTTTTTGTTTGTTTGTTTTTTTTTTTTTTTTAACCCGGACCCGACGAAGCAGGCTTCACAGTCCACTTAGTAGCTGCTGCGTGCTTTTGGGCCTGGGCAAAAGACACTGCTTCCTCCCACTGCCTGTCTGTTCCTCCTAAGCCTGCCCTGAAACTTCCCCGAAATCTCCAAGGCGGGTGGGACCTACAGGGGGCAACAGGGACAATCTTAACCTACGACTGCTTCGGGTAAATCCGGCCCATTCTCGCAAATGCGATCGCGGTCCATTCTAGTAAAATGGCAAAGACTTTATTTATCGGAGGAAGAGGCCTTGGGTACAGTCGAAGAAAGAGAGGGCAAGGCAGGAGCTGGGAAAGGGCACCCGGAACCCACCCTCCCTGGGCCACCCTCGAATGGCCAACTTGAGACGGGAGAGAGATGTTGACAGACGGACCCAGAGCTACAGAGGAGGTGAGGGTTAGCGCTTGGGTCATCCTTCTTTAGGTCTCTGTCACATGCAAAAAGAAAAAAATTTTAAAGAGTAAAAAATAATTCCTAGGGCTTTGGGTTCTGTTTTCCATGACTGGTTGGGTGCTTCCCTGCTTTTTCCCTAAGAGCCAGACTTCAGCAATCAGTCCGAGAAAATGCAGGAAGATTTGGAGGAATTTTAAAAAATAGTGGGCCTCGGGAGGCAGACACGCCATCGAAAGCAGACTTCTCTCGCTGGGGAAAGAAAAGATCGATTTTGAAACTTGCAAGTCAGGGCCCGGCTCCCCCCCCCCCTTCTCACGGAGGGAAAAAAAGGCAGAAGGAAATTAAAAGTCAACTGTAATAGGCCGAGAGAGGTGAGCGGACCGGTGCATTCGCCACATGCAGAAAAAAATTAAAACAGCTTCTAGACCGCAGGAGTTAGTAGTGTTCGCCGCTCTCGAGTCCGCCTCACCGTCAGCCGACCCGGCAGCACCCGGGCTTTGAAAACATCGAAATCTCTGAGATTAAAAAAAAATAATAATCATAATAAAAGAAAGAAAATAATCAAGCTGTGGTGGGAGGAACCCACTATATAGGCTTAAATATTTATACAGAAGCCATACAGAATTGCACGGCGAGGGCTTCCGGGGCGGCGGAGGCCTCGTGTGGCGGCCGGCCCCGCCGGCCGGCCCGGATTTATTGCTTCGAAAAGGAAGAGGCGGCTATCAGGGGCCAAGCCCGGCCCCGGGACAAGGGTGGAGGCGGGAGGTGCAGAGGAGGTCCCAGCTCCCCTTAGCGGTCCGATCCGGGAGGCGGCGGGCATGCGGGCACTGGGGGCCCGGGCGGCAGGAGGTCCAGGGCGCAGCTCAATCGTCCACGTCGATCTCTTCATCTTCCTCATCCTCTGAGCAGTCCTGGCTGCTGGCCCGCTGGTCCGTGAGTGGAGAGGCGGGCGAGAGCTGCAAGGGTCCTCCGCCCGGGGCCTGCGGGGCGCCTGGGGGCAGCGCAGGAGAACCCGGCCTAGACTTAGCCCTGCCGCAGCCACCGCCGCCGCCACCGCCCGAAGCCTCCGAGTTCTGCTCGAGTTCGGCCAGCGCCACGATGTCCATCTGCCCGCTGGGGCCCAGTTTCTTGGCAGACTCCACGTCGGCCTTCATCTCCTCTAGGTCCCGCTTGAGCTTGGCGCGCCGGTTCTGGAACCAGGTGATGACCTGTGCATTGGTGAGGCCCAGCTGCTGCGCAATTTGGTCGCGATCTGCCGGGGACAGGTACTTCTGGTATAGAAAGCGTTTCTCCAACTCGTAGATCTGGTGGTTGGTGAAGGCCGTGCGTGATTTTCGCCGTTTCTTGGGCGTCTGCCTCTGCCCAAAGATGGTCATCCCATCGCGGCCTGGAAAGAAATGACAGTGTATGCTCGCGACGAGAGAGTCAAGACCCCACCCAGACTCTCTCCCATAACTCTCCAACCGACTCAGGCCCGGGGTCCCGCTCTTGTTTCTTCTCCAATTCGATTCCACTCTCTAAACCTGAGCAAACTGGGCCATGGGACACCTCCTGTCTCTGGTCTCCTGAAAGTCCTAGGAAAAAAATGTTTTAATTTCTGCTCCCTAACAGTTGGTCTGAAAGAGCTAAAGTCTCACAGAGTGCAAGGAAACCACACAGAGACTCCCTAAATGTGTTGTGAACACCGATTCTCCACCCCTTTCCAATGGCCGGACTCCACCCTACCCAGGAGTTGTCAGGGGAAAAAAAATTTCGCCCTCTTCCCAGTCCAGGAGTAAGTCTAGGAGAGTCCAAGCGGACGGGAAGCCTAGGTAGCCGGCCAGACTCCGGGAAGAGCTTGGGTTCTCACACCTCTCTCAGATCACCTCAGAGGTCCCTAGGAACTAGGCTCCTGCGCCCCTGTCCCCAGTCTCAGCTGCAGAAGCCAGGACTGGAGGGGCCTGGCAGCCGGCGTGGGCAGAGGCAGGGGGTACGAAGGGCAGGACACTGCGTGTGGGCGACTGGGCGCAGGGGAATCTAGACTTGTGCCTACCTTCGGCTGCCTGCAGGACGCTGACCTCCAGCCCCTTAAAGGTCTTGCTGGCGAGCTCCTCCAAGGCGCAGAGAGGCGAGGTCTGCGAGAGCAGAGCGCGGCCCGCCAGGGGCAAGCCGCCCGGCGCGTGCTTGTCCGCGGCCGCCAGCAGGTGCGCCGCCCCACACAGCGAGTAACTTCTCCGCACGGACGGCTTGTTGAGGATGTCCTCGATGCTGAACGGCGTCAGCGGCTTGTTGGAGTTGGCGGGCGGCGGCAGGTGGTCCAGAGGGCTGCGTCGCCGCTCCTCCCCTGGCGCCGCCTTGCCGTCCTCCTTGGAAGTCATCTCGGCCTCGTTTGGGGGCCCGGCCGGGGCGGCTCGGGCCGGGGGGACCCAGCCCGCGGGCAGCTCGGACGCTGGACGGTGCGAGAGGAAGGCGAGAGGCGGGCAGGAGGCCGCGCCGGGCAGGGCGCGGATGGGCAAGCGGCCGATTAGCGCGGCGACCCGGGCGAGCGGAGTGGCGCGGGGCCCCGGGAGGAAAGCGCTGACGCGGGCGCCGCCACTGCCACCGCCGCCGCCGCCGCCACCGCCGGGGTTTCCAGCAAGCCCGGGCCGGAGCCGGGAAGCGCCGCGCCGGGCTCCAGTTTCGCCAGCCCCGGTGCTATTTAAAGGTGTCAGGTGGCTCCGCCGCGGCGGCTCCTGGCCCGGGGTCCTGGCGGCGGCAGTTGGAAGAACCGAGGCGAGGGCGCCGATCCCGGACTGCGAGGGGAGGCGGAGAGACGGGGCAATTGACTATTGCTAACAAGTTAGCCTTGATCGAGGAGTAATCAATTATCTGCAGCTGAACTTCTCTTTCTTCGCTCTCCCTTCTTTCTCCTCTCCCTTCTTTCTCTCTGTTCTCTCTCCTCCCTGTCCTCTCTCTCTCTCTCCCTCCCTCCCTCCCTCTCTTCACTCCACTCTGCTCCCCCCGTCCCTCTCCTTCTCTACCTCTCCCTCGCCCTCTCTTTCACTCTCTGTCTGTCCAATGCAGGCGGCTCTAAGTTGGGAAGCTCATTAATTAGCGGGCCGGGGTAGGAGGAGCCGGCTGGAATTAGCCTGCCTAATGCGCCTGTCAGTCCCGGCTCTACGCCGTGCTCGGCCCGAGATGTTTGTAAATTACATTAGAGGTGCCTTTATTGCTCCCGAACCTGGGGTGACTAAAAAGCCACCGCCCCCCACCCCCCACCCCAAACTGAGAGCAGTGCTCTGGGCACACCCGTCTCCCGCCGGCCTGGCCGAGATGGCAGCACCAGCCCGGAGATCTCAGGCTCTGCAAGCCGCAGTTGGGAAGCTTGAGAAGGGTACCAGGATCCCCAGCCGCGGAGTGACGCGGTCGCCGCGCGGGCCAGGTAAGAACTGGAGCCCAGGCGGGTCCTGCTGCTACCCAGTGTGGACTTTGATGATCCCAGATCAAGAAGCCAGCGTCCCTATTCTTACACACTCTTGTCTCTCCCCCCCACCCCCCAACCCCAGCCCTGGGCCGTGAGCCCGAGAAAAGGAGAAGCTGAAGGCTCCGGGGGCTGGCCCCTAGGAGGTCAGAGCGGGCTGCACAGCCTTGGGTGGGCGACACGGGACAGAGGTGGGGATCCTAAGGGCTGGGGGAGGGGAACAATTGGAGGGCTCAGCCTTCCCCACCCGAAGAGGCGGAGGGAGGAGTTGGCTGTTCTGCACGCCTCTCCCCTGATCTGAGCCTGAGGCGGGCGCCCTACCTCCTTCTGCAATCTTGCACACTCTTTCCTCCCGCCGTGGCTCTCGGGGCAAGCTAGGGCCACCACATGTCTGATGACGGACGTCTGACGGAAACTCGGCCGGGTGTCGGGGTTACCCGGGCGGGTTCCGGGCTTCCCCGCTGCTCTCTGCCCCGGCCAGGGCCGGGGCCCCGCTGCCCGCCCCGCCCAGCCGGGCACAGGGCTTGAGTGTACAGCACGGCCCGACTCCAGCTGTTCCGGATGCGGGGTGGGGGCCGGGAAGGGGCCGGGCCAGGGCTGGGGCTGTGCTCTCAGAAACTCGCAGCGAGGCCGGAGAATCTGGTTGTGGATCCCAGGGCCTGGAATCTCTGAATATTAGGCGAGCATTTTGTGTGCATCGTTATTTGAAAATGTTTGGTTTTCTTTTCTTTCTTTCTTTCTTTCTTTCTTTCTTTCTTTCTTTCTTTCTTTCTTTTTTTTTAACGTGTGTTTTGGCGTGTGGTACTCCGTGTGTCTTTTTTTTAACCGTTTATGGATCTCTGGGCATTTAGGCGGGTTTGAGTCTCAGCTATGCCTTTCTTTTCCCTTAAAACGCGACAGTGGGGCTGTGCTCTGGGGCCCTCTTCTCTCTTGCTACTCCATCTGGTTTATGTTGGGCCCGGATTTTCCACTTCTTCTCTTGGAAAAAGGAGGAAAGTAAGAGGGTGTAGGAACCAGACGGAAGAATACTTCTCCCTTCACTAGCTGCACACATCAGACTTGCTTTGTTTGTAAACTCCTGGATGGTCTGTGTACTCCAGAAGCACAACTTGGGTCAGAGAAAGGTTTCAAGAGCAGCTGGAGAATTTGTGGACCAGGGTAGGGAGTGGGACAGAAAGAATGGGATCCTCCCTATAGGCAGAGAGGGAGGGGGGGGGGGACTTAGCTGGGCTGGGGACTGGAACAGGCTTCTTCGGTGCAGGGGCCTGATATTTATTTAATCATTTGGATTCATGGCATTGTAGCCTTGAGGAGTAGAGAAAAGGATTTGTACCTGGAGTTCCCAGTGTGATGGGGGAACTGGCCTGCTTGGGAATGCTAGAAGCCATCTTTCTACTTCCTTCCCAGACTTCACCCTGCATCTTCGGGAGGTGGGGAGAAGGTAGGGGGTGCTCTGAGGCAGAAATGCTGATAGTAGAGGCTGGAGTTTCCTGAGTGCCACAGATCCATCCCAGGTCCTGATGCAGCAGCATCTCCTGCCTCCCACCTCCCAATCTCTCTGTCATCCCTGATGCCCTGGAAGCCCCAGGAGGTGCTAAGCCTTGTAACAGGAAGGTCTAGGGACTGGTGGAAGGAACAAGAGGGAGAAAGGGCCAGGGAAGCCTTGAAGGAGGGCACAGGGTACATCTGCTCTCTCCCTACTTCCTGCCTTCAGGATCCTGCCCTTCCCTGTTATAACACCAGGCCCTTGATGAAGACTACACCTTAAAGTTAAGCCCAGCGTTGTGGCTCACCTCCCAGTTTCTGAAGACAGGGAGAGTTGAGGATTTCTGAGAAACTGCCGAGAGGGGTGGAATGTGAACTGGGGAGCAGAAAGACCCATGCTCTCTGAGATCTTTGTTCATATCTTGTCAATTTCATTGACGTTCTACAGTCATTTGCTGTTTTACCTCCATGCACCTCCCCTTCCTGCCTTGCCCTATCCTGTGGTTTTGCTTCTTTGGCCTAATTGGTTAGCCCCTCAGCCAGGAGCTCAGCATGCAAGGAGCTGTGGTGCCACCTGGCATTTTGATGTTTCTGTTCATTTTGCCCAGATTAGTTGTCCAGGCCACCTTGAAACCTATTTACTTGCCCTGGCTGCCTCCTTTTCCTGAACCTGAAAGTCTACCCTATCTTCAACTTCCCAGCCCCCAAGAAAAAAAAAAGCTGTGTGGTACACCTGGGGTCTTCTAGAATCTTGGGAACCCAAATCCACTGGTCTTTAGTACCCCTCCTGAAGAGCAATGGTGTCTACTCTGAGTTGGTGATAACACTCCCCCTCCTCTTCCCCTTCTCTCCTGCCAGAGTTTGGGACCCTTGAGTACAAGAGCCTCATTCAGGGGACTCCAAGCAAACTGGATCTACCCACTCCTGGGAGACACCCAGTTCTTACCCATCAAAGATGTCAGATGAGTTCCCATACAGCAAATAAGGTCAAAATGATTGTACAAGGTGGAGGGGAATGGCCCTGGGCCAGACGGTGCTCTCAGAGGAGTTGAGAGATCACAAGAATCAAAAAGGAGAGCAAGCTTCTGAATCAGAGAGTTCAGTGGGAGGATTGGAAGAAACCCAGTCGCCAAAGTTCCGACTTCCTCTTCCTATCCACACGCCCTCCCGGGACTCCTCACACACCCCAGTCACCCGCCCAGGGACTTTTTAGCTGGACCCTGAAATCTCCTCCGCTGCCCCAGAGGGACACCCATTGCAGGGACACCCATTGCAGGGACACCCATTGCAGGGACACCCATTGCAGAGGCTGCTGTTCCTGTGTCCCTGAGCATTGAATTATTGTGGCTCGAGTCCAGCCTCACTCCATCTCCAATGGAAGGAATTATTCTGACAAAATAACTGTTGGTAGTCTAATTTAGGGGAAATCCCAAACAAAGAGGGGGGGAGAAATATTCCATAAATTGTTATGGACTTGTGTTCTAAGGGGAACCCTGCAGACCCAAATGAAACAAGTTGTTTCTTAGCAAAGGACAATAATTCACTTAACCCATCCCCCAGGCTCATCAGATTCACCCCAGGTTACTTGGGTAGCCCCAATCATTTCCACCACCTACTCTCAAGCCAGACTTCCTTCTCAAGAGGACAGTCTGGGTCTGGCACCACTCTATATAAGTAATGGCCACTAGTTCTGATGGCTTTTGTCCCGTAGGGATTGCTACCCAGTCCCTGAACTTCAGAGAGTCCTTCTGCCATAGTCCTATCAACCTGGCTGAGCTAGGATTAGTCATCTTGGGTTTTATATTCTGTCCTGGGCCATGTCTATAACAGGAACAATAGCCATGACTATAAATAAAATACCATAAACCCTTACTTTGCCTGGTTCCCAGATAAGCTTTATTCATTTGTTACTTTACAACTTGTTGAGGTAGTTATGACTAATATTTCTCATTTTACAATAAGAAAAATGGGGAGATAGCCAGGATCCTATCTAAAGACATGCGCTTGTTGGGGATTAATTGGGATTGGAACACTATTATTGTTCCCCAACTCAGGTCTGTGCTCTTATTCTCTGATCTCTGTGACTCTTAACCAGAGGTCTCTCCAGGCTCTGTGAACAGGTTTCAGGAGTTCTGAAGACTCCAACACTCCGTGTAAACTTCATCTACAAGCCTGAGTGGATATATAATATATATATATATATATATATATATATATATATATATATATATATATATATATATATATATATATTTCTGTGTCTAATATTATGTAACACAGTGGATTCTCAAAAGGGTTGGAGATCCAGAAAAGGCAAAGGGTAGAAGGAGGCCGACAGGGGGAAGGGAGGCAGGCCAATGGGGAACAGGAAGAAAGCTTCCTCCTCCCAGGCCTAGGAAGCAAGAAGCCAGCTGCTCCAAACACCAGGCTGGGCTCCAAGCCTACTTCTGAACCTGCCTGGCTCTCCCTTTGCCAGGCACAGCTCTCCTGACCTCTGCCTAAGGCTGTGGGGGCAGGGTTTGCGCCTGGGCTATTCTTTAGGGAGCACACACACAACTGCTCCCTTCCTTCTTTGGTGGAATGAATTCCTTTAGAGCACTGTCAAGGCACTTCCTGCTCATGGATGGAGGGACTAAATGTTTTTTTGTTTTTTTTTTTTTTTTTGCTTTTTTTGTTTGTTTGTTTGTTTGTTTGTTTGTTTTGGAAGCTGTGAAGGAAGCACTGACACACAGACACCAAATGACAGAGACATCAAAGGATGGAGACACCAAAGAATGGAGACAGGCTGAAATGCAAGAGTCCCCCAGGGATGCTTGAGGGCTGTGTGGTACCCAGTCTCTAGATCCTCTCCTTTTGTTCTAGGCCTTTGCCCCCACTCATCCAGGGTCAGAATGGCCTCTTCCCCTCTCTTCCTGGCAACTCTTTCCCTATGCCAGTGCCCAGCTCATCACCTTGGGGAACTCCTCCCAGGCTCCCTCAGCAGACCCCCTGAGAGTCACTGTCACCTTGCCAGACATGTGATGGTTTGTCTGTCAACCCTTCTGCTTCTCTCTCCATCTGGTTGTGAACTTGGGGAGGACAGGGCAACCATTTCTCTGTGTGCCCCCTGTGCCAGCCCGGGGCACGTAGAGTTCCCCAGATAGTTGTTGAATAAATAAACTAAACAGATAAGAGACAAAGAGAGACAGGCAGAGAACTCACTCAGTCTTGGCCCCTGAGAGAGGACATGAGAGTGTGCAGGAGAGGGTAGGTACATTGTTTTGGTCAGCTGCATGCAGACTGGTGCAGCACCCTGCTGCTCACGCCTCCAATACGTGCAGAAGGGTGCAGAGACTTCGTTCTTTGACGCTTTTTGCGGGGTGGGGGAGGGGTACTCTTGGGGGAAGCTAGGATCTGGATCCACTGTGGCCTGGCTGATAACTGGACTTCGTTTCATTTTGTTTTGTTTTAAACAGGATTGATTCCCTGCCATGGGATAGGTTCAGAGATAGAGAGGAAGAAAGGACAGAAGATTGGGTTGGAGTGAGGAGCAGAAAGGAGGGGCAGAAAACGCACCAATTGTATCCCAGTAGCTGGGGGGGGGTCGTCTGTGAAGATGGTAAAGAACCCTGTGTGTCTAAGCAGGGTTCACTAGTTCTGTTCCAAGCAGAAGTTGGCTTTGAAAAACCAGAAGCATTTGGGTAGGTGGTTGAGGGATAATCCTTTAGAAGCAAGGGAAATAGACCCGGTAAAGGTGTCTGCCCGGGAGACAGGGCCTCCTTCTGTTGCGTAGGCAGTGAATTACTGGCCTGGAATGAAACCCCAGACCCTGGTGTACCCCGGAAGGTTATTGGAGTGCTGTTTAGCCCTTGCCTGGAGGGGCTGAGGAACAGCATCCTGCCTTTGGGGATGGTCCAACAATGCAGGTCTCCTTCCACCTTCCAGCTTTTGACATTCTTTTTTACTAACTTGGGGGGGGGGGGAGTCGTGGTAACCCTGTTAATGGTAGCCGTATTCTCTGCTCCACCGAGGTTTCTTTGCCTTGGGGAGGGTGCTGGGCACAGGAGACATCGAAGTCTTGGGATATTATGCATGGTGGAAAGGCTGGGGCAAGGAAGTGGGAGAGGAGGCCAGGGTACTAAGAGCCAGTATTGGCGGCTAGGCGGGTGTGGGGGGCTGGGGGGCTGGGGGGCGGGAAGAAAGGCCTGAGTCAGGCTTCTCATAATAAACGGCACGTGAATAATTCAGCAGCCTGGGGGATCATTGCATTAGAGCCATGGCCACCCCATACTGCCGAAACAGCGGGCTCACCAAAGAGCTGGGGGCTCACCTACCAGCAAAAGTAAGAGACTTGGGTAGAGGTCCCCTTGCCCCTAGGCGGCTTGAATTATGCCCAGGCTGAATCCTACCAGCGCCCCTGTCCTGGATCTCCTTGGAGTTCTCTAGTCAATGACCACCTTCTGGACAGCAGTTGCCCCATCTAAGGCTCTACAGTGCTCCCAGTGCTCTCAGACTGTGGGCAAGAGAAAACATGTCCAGATGGGGCCAGGGTAGGAAAAGAGGATGTGAGTGTCTGCCCTGAGAAAGCCTGGCAGCTGAAGGGCCCTGACGGAAAGTGGATGTGGCTCTAAGCAAAGCCAAGAACAAGGGTTTCCTCCAGAGCTTGGAGCCCAGCTCCCTCCAGGCTGCTGTGGGCCACTGGGATTTCCCTTGAGATTGAAGTGAGTTACTGGCAAAGTGACAACAGAGCCCTCCACGGGCTCAAGTCCCCAGGGTACCCTAGCCCATGGCACCCGCAGGTCCAGTTTCCATGATGTCAGACCTTTTTCCGAACCCAGCACATTCTGTCCCTGGAAGGAAGTGCTAGGATACTTGTCCCGGAAGCCTGGTTTCGTTTCCCCAGAATCTGTTCCCCCTGGCCTTGCCCGCTCTCTTCCTGACCTAGAAGGCTGCAACCACAGAGTCCCACGTCTACTCACACCTTTAACTCCTTCAGAAATCCACAGATCCCTTCACTTTCTGCCCGCCGCTTTATACTTCGTTCAACCCGTCTGGTGGGTTCTTCGGCTGCCTGCTCCTTTCTCCTCCCCTCTTCCTCTTAGTGAATCTTAGGCCAGGACCCTCTCTCTGGCTCTAGAAGGATCTTCAAAGTGTTCTGCCCAGCCGGATCCCGGCAGGAGGCAGCTCACTCAGCCCCTGGGCTGCCGCACCTCCCTCCCTCCATCCCTTCCGCAGCCCTTTCCGATTGATTTGAATTTGTTCTGAGGAGCTTGGTCCGCAGGTCTGGCTCCTGGGAAAGCCTGGATTTACTGTGCAGCTCCTGCAGAGGGCTTCTTTCTAAGCTTAAGGCAGCCCAGGTATCCTCATAGACACATCGCCGCAGGCGAATCTTAGCTGGCTGTGTGGCCTTAGGTAGGTCTTAGCCTCTCTGAGCCTTGGTATCCACCATTGTGCGGAAGGTTTAGGAAGGGCAACAGAAGGCTAAGCATTTTCTTTTGTTTAGGGAAGTGGACTGCCTGTGCTGAAGCCTAAGCAGGAAGCAAGGTTGGAGAGACCCCGCCATTTGTTTTAACGAGTATTTTGGAAACAATTGGCAGTTGTTTCTTTTGTTTGGTTTGTACAGTAGATTGGGCTGCCAGGCACGTGAATCCTCTCTAGTACTTGCATATCTCCATTTGCTGAAAAGAACTTTGAGATTCAGCCTTGGTGTGCCTCACAAGCATTATATGAATCCAGAGTCCAATCTGAGCATCTCTTGCGTTTAAACCGGGGTGTCTTAATCTCTTGGATGAGGAGTGGAGCCTGGCAGAGTGAACAGAAGAGCATTGCTTGTTTCTGACTAAGAAAGTTTTGAAAGCTTCATTTTATTTTCGTTCTTTCTGTTTTTGTTGTTGTTGTTTTGTTATGTTTTGTTTGTTTGTTTTTCGAGACAGGACTTCTCTCTGTGTACACCTGGATGTCCTAGAATTCACTCTGTAGACCAGACTGGCCTCAAACCCACAGAGCCCCACTTGCCTCTCCGCCTCTTGTGCTGGAATTAAAGGTGCACGCCGCCATGCTCCACTCAAAGCGTCATTTTTAAGTAAACGATTTTGGTGGCATCCAAGGAAGGATGGAAATAAAACTCACAGAGGGACTTCCAGGGACTTTCAGCAAGTTATAGGAGAAACCCACGGGGGTTGGGAGTGGGGTGGGGAAGCAGTGTCTTCCCGGCCAAGAAAAAAAACCATCATCGTCACCTGTCTGTCGTCCTGAGGGGCTATATCCCTGCAGACCAATAGGAAGCAAGAACTCAAGAGTGCCCCTCCAGTCTCTTCCTCTCCAGCGAGACTTCTCAGCAAATAAGTGATTCCTGAAACTGCAGAGGTGGCCTTGGCTGTAAGGAAGCAGAGTGGAAATTGGAGCCTGAGACCCTCTGGGCAGGCAGCGTGGGCTTGCGCGCGGCTCTCCGGGACGAGGTCGTGGCCCTGTGGTAGCCGGTACAGACCAAGCGTCCTGCGCCACAAGTCCCATTACGTTGTATTTATGTTTCACTTTATTGTTTTTTCCCCCTCTCTTATTATGGTCTCACTCTGGGGGAGGCAAAAGATATAATATATTCATCTTTATTATACCAAATCTGTGTGAAGCATTTAATAAAACGCTGTTTCCCCACAGCCAGGGACATTAGTATGAGCCATTCTTAAGTTAATGCTCCTGGGCAGAGAGCGCCTGCGTCACAGCGCCTGCTGCTGGCGGATGGGGAGAAGCGCAGGCTACTCTGCGTCCTGGGTGTTTTCTCTAAGGCGCGGTGTCTGCGTGATTCCTGGGGCTCCTGCACCTAAAGAGGGTATCAGAAGCTCACAAAAGCCCGCTTCGTTCCTAACCCTGGTTTGCACGAAGGAAAACAGATGGGAATTCATCACTGACCCTGTTGTAGGGTTTTGGGGAGACTAAGGATAATCAGGATGCAAGATCTTGGGGATGGGTGGTGGTGGTGGGGGTGGGGGTGGAGATGAAGGCCAGAGAGGAAGGAATCAGGAGACTGCAGGAGCGGTTTCAGACAGCTTGGACCAAGTCGAGCCATAAGGGAGCAGAGAGGGCAGCTCTAGGTTGAGGGGACCCCGGAGGCTCCACAGACTCCTGGGTCTCAACTCCAGGAGCCAAGAAAAGACTCCATCTGTCGTATTTGACCCGTGAGTACTCTCCTTCCCTCTGCGTGTGTGCTTCGGGAGCTGTTCGCTTGTTTGATTGTTGTAAGCAAGTGTATATGTTGTGGCCCACACATGGGGTTTGTGTACTGTTTGGTTTTTTGAAACAGGGCAGGCCCAGAACTTGCTATGTACACCAGGTTTGCCTCGAACTCACAGAGATCCGCTTGCCTCTGTCTCCTGTTCTTCCTGAGTGCTAGGACTAAAGGTGTGCACCACCATGCCCAGCCACACCTAGTGCTTTTACATCTGTTCTGGGGATCAAACTCAGGCCCTTATGCTTCCATAGTAGGCGCTTTACCCACTGAGATATCAACCTAGCCCCAGGAAAATTATCTTTATGTCCCATTTTACAGTTAGTAAACTGAGGCTCAAACGGATCAAGTGGCTTGTTTGAGGTGAGCCGGTTAGAAAGACTAGCAGACTGCCTCGGAGCCTCTGTCTCTTCATTTCGGAAGCTCTCAGGATCCTTCTTCTCACCAATGCATTACCTCATTCTCTAGGGCTTTCGTGCCCTATAAACTTTACATTCTGTTTTCTACAAACGCATGAAAAGTCCCCCAACACACACACACACACACACACACTGGAGATGCTCAAGGAGAAACCATCAGCTAATACTTCATATCCAGACCTGCTACTCCATGACCTCCAGGACCTGCTTCCTGGTTATTTGCACAATACAGATATGATCTGCTTTAGTCATCTTGAAGCAAAACACCAGAGACAGCAGTGGCTAGGCAAGACCACCCAGAGACTCTGAGCAGAAGGAGCCCGAAGAAGCCCCATGATGCTCCATGAGAGCTACTCTTCCCACTCAGTTCTCAGTCTTCCTTTGCTCCCGGTATCCTCTCTCTGTGGTAGAAACCTAGCAGCTCGAGCCCGCTTGGTGAAGGCAGCCTGAGTAAGCTCCTTTGGAGCCTGGAGGTTTTTGAGGAACCTGACCCCTCCCCTGGGCTGGCTGGATAAAGGGCATGGGGAGTACCTTTGACTAACTTTGTGTTAGACTAAGGCGAGGAAGGTGCTAGGGGCCTCACATGTAAGGATACGTGATCTCCACGCTGTGTAGAGCCTTTCCGTTTATGCCTTAGCCACTTCTCCACTCCAGGCTCACCACTGGGTGGTCCCAGGAGATGAAGACATGACCCTGCTGAGAGAGGCTAGGGAGGCTGCACACAGCTTACCCTTGGGAGTGTCTTTTCAAAGGACAGAGGTGTGAGCTGTGGGAAGAGGCCTTATATGGGAGTGAACAGGCAGAGAGGAATAACCGTGGGTCATACTATTACTACAATACCAACCTCTACCACCTCCATCACTACCACCACCATGACCACCATCATCACCATCATCAACACACTGTCACCACCACACCACCACCACCACTATGACCACCATCACCACACCATCATTACACCGCCATCATTACACCACCAAACCACAGCTACCACCACCATCACACTACACCCCCCCCCCCACTACAACCACACCAACATCACCACCGCCACTACCACCACCTCCATCATTATCAGCACCACCACCATCATGACCTCCATCATCATACTACCACCACTACCACCAATCTTTCCCATTCTGCCACCACTTATCTTGTGTTGAGTAAGAGCTGTGCCCATGCCGTCCCGTGTAAAGCATAACTGTTTTAGCCATTTGTTCCTTCCAGCTCTAATAGTTATTGTGGAAAGTGAGAAACACATTGGATCATGGTATGATTTGCTGCTGCGTTGTGGCTGCTGTACAAGGACTTGTCTCAAGCACAGTATGTATGAATGGGTTAGCTTTTCTTGTCTTATCCAGTGTGTGTGTGTGTCTGTTTGTGTCTGTCTGTGTGTGTCTGTGTGCGTATGTCTGTGTGTGTGTATGTGTGTGTCTGCGTATATATCTGTGTGTCTGTGTGTATGTGTGTGTGTCTGTGTGTCTCTGTATGTGTGTCTCTTTGTGTCTGTGTGTGTCTGTGTGTATATCTGTGTGTATGTGTGTGTGTCTGTGTATGTGTCTGTGTGTATGTGTCTGTGTGTGATTTCTCTCTCTCTCCAATTCCAGGTCATGCAAGGAACTGGATAACACATGACAGGTATGGAATAAATATAGTGGGGGAAAAAACATGAATACACCAATGTCTAAAAGCTGTCTGTTACCTGGCTGTAGTGTCTCATGCCTTTAGTTCTAGCACTTTGGAGGCAGAGGCAGGTGAATCTCCAAGTTCGAGGCCAACCTGCCTGGTCTACAGAGTGAGTTCCAGGACACCCAGGGCTACACAGAGAAACCCTGTCTCAAATAAACAAAAACAATAATTAATTATTGATAAGCCAGCTGTTTTGTAGACTGTCACCAGCAAAGCCACTACACTAAGGTGACTCCTGGGGAGCCAATACTACCTCTCCAGGAACTTTGTCCTCTTTTCCACAGCTGGGCTGAGTACAGCCAACACTTTGAGGCCCCCATCTACATTCTGTGTCGAGCTGTATGCTCGCTTGTGAGTAAAATAAGAGCCAGCTGAGCCAGCTGGGCTTCTACCTGGGAAGAAGAACCCGAGGACACGAACTTCTCAAAGCTCTTGAGAAGCCATGTGGATGGAGAAAGGTTTTCTCGGGGATTAGAGCCTGGAAGGATCCCACAGCCAAGAAATCTGCATGGCAGATCTGGGTCTGAGTTACCTCTGGAGAGTGGCTAGGGTGCAGTGGTTGTGGGGGGAAGAATTCAGAAACTCAGAGTTGGAGTGAGGGGCAGTGAGGACCAATGGTCAAAGTCAGGAATGTCCAAGATAGTTTTGGGGTCAGCAGGCCAGCCTGCCTAAAGTGACATAACATAAGTGGGAAAGACAATTGTGGGGTACCTTGACTGTCCAGGCCCAAAGTTAGAGACCAGAAAAATCAAGTTCAGAAATTAGAGTAAGCAGGGTCTAAAAATCAGAACCCAGGACCAATATTCAATGCCTGGTCTCATCCAAAGTCGTTGTAAGAGGTGTTCTTTAAATTTTTTTTTGTTATTGTTTGTTTTGTTTTATTTTGTTTTTAGATGGGTCTCCTGTAACCCAAGCTGTCCTCAGACTAGCTATGTAGCAGAGAATAACCTTGACCTCTGACCCCCCCTGTTTCAGACACCTCAGTGTTGGCATTACAGGTGAGTCCTACTATGCTCAGTTTTATGTGGTACTGGGCATTAAACCTAGGGCCTTGTGCATCTCGGGCAGTCATTCAGCCAACTGGGCTTCACTGCCCTGCTCAAAGTGTATTCCTATTGGGAAGCGAGACTGACTCTATACCATGGGGCTTTGTGGTGCCAGACTATATAATTCTAGCTCATAGGAGATGGGAGTGAGAGGATCGGGAGTTCAAAGCTATCCCCTGGTGCCTAGGGAGTGAGGCCTTGTGCTACAGAAGATGGCATCTCAGAAGAAAATCAAATCAAACAAAAAAACGGGACTCTTCGAATTGGTTGAGACAGAAAATCAGAACCCAAGACCCAAACTCAACACCTACTCTTGTCCAAAGTTGTTGCCTTAGATGATATAGGAGGTTAGTTTGAAGCCTGCCCCCCCTCCCCCAGGACAAGAATGATGTAGCTGTCTGGTGTGCCCCAGATTAGAGCTTGAAGTCTGGCACTTCTGCCTCCTTCTAGGCATCCCTGGGATGGGGCAGGAATCCTTGGGCTCTGTATACCCGCCTAGCCGATGTCTTACCTTTACCGTCTGATACAGGTGGGATCGTAGTGTCCAGTGGGCCCAGCTGGGCCATGCTGCTCGAGGGTGAAGCTGTGGTGCCTGTGGTGGTGCCAACAGAGCCAGCGTGTAGGCGTTGCTGTACCGGCCTGTCGCGGAGCGCAAGCCTGCCAAAGAGCCAGAGCGCTGTGCCGCGTGGAGGGTGTCAGGGGTGGTATTGTCGGCACACAAATGCTCAACTTTATGTACTTTTAACTAGAGGTGTAACAGATGGCCCCGTTTCTGTCCAAGCCAGGGAGACTGGTGCCCATTCCGGCTGTAGCCAATCAATCGCGCCACTCTGGGGGGAGCTACAAGCTGGGCTGGGAGGCCTGGAGCCAGCAGCCACACAAGGCTGTCTGCTCGGGCTGCCTCCGCCAGCCGCTCATCCACAGGCCCGGAGGAAGGAGGGCAGGCAAGTGGCATCCCTGCCTGGAGCCTGGACAAAGCCTGTCAGGGAAGCAGAGCCTGAACCTATATACCAGGTTCCAAATGGCCAACAGAGACAGTCAAGTCCCCAACTGACCCCACTTGGTCCTTGCTCTCATGTGGTTCCTCCTCAGCATCTAACCCCCTCAAATATCTAACCTTGAGACAGTTCAGAACCACAAATGTGCCCTGCCCTGCACTGTGGATGCTTTGCACTATTAGAGACTGGGGCAGACAATCCCACCATTGGGAGGAATAACTGTGGGACTGCATAGGGCGTTTAGAAATACCCAAAACATTGAGAGAAAGAGAAAATAAACCCAAATGGTCCCAGAGTTGGGAGAAACTCAGTAATACATTGTTTTATTTTATTTAACATTATTTATATTTTTATAATTTTAATATATTTTATTAGTTTTTGAGGCTTTCATACTGGCTTTTGTTTTGTTGAGGCAGGGTCTCATGTAGCCCAGGCTGGACCCCGGCTCACTATGTAGCTGAGGGTGACCTCAAGCTCCTGGTCCTCCTGCATTTACCTCTCCAATGCTGGGATTCCATGTTCCTGCCACAATGTCTGGCTGAAGTAGTTGATTCTCCTATTAATAGAGTCAACCATCAAATAGGGAGTGGAACTTCCTATGAGCCAATTCCTTTCTTAAACATAAATAACACATAATTTCTGTTCTTGAGACCTTGGAGACAGGGGAGGCAGACAAATGCACAGGTTAATTGGAGCACTGAGATAGGATTCATAAATCTGTAAAAGGTTTGCAGAAGCTCAGAGCGGGGACATTTCATCCTGCCTGTGCGATCCCGCAAGATGCCAGCAATGGCTGGCTCTGAGGTTGTGCAGGTAGGGGTTTTCATGGAGAAGGACACCTGACAGGGAAGGGACAGATGTATAAAGACAGAATAAGAAACTGCATGGTTGGGCAGTTGTGGCACACACCTTTAATCCCAGCACTCAGGAGGCAGACACAGTCCGATCTCTCTGAGTTTGAGGCCAGCCTGGTCTACAGAGAGAGTTCTAGGGCAGTCAGGGCTACACATAAAAACCCTGTCTTGAACACGCTCACCTGCCTGTCCCCAAAAATCAACTTCATGGTAATGGTCAATGTCTGGACAAATGTGGGTGGGACAGGGGGTTGGAATATGGAAGAAGGAGCAGAGGGTATAAAGCAAGACAAGAGAGGGGACAATCCTGACCCTCTGTCATAGCTTGGCAATCTGACCCAGAAAGGCTCACCTCTCAGTTGCTCTCCTGTTACCCTAGCCCTGCATCCCAGGTAAGATCAGAGGCAGTGAGGAAGGGAAGAGGTGAGACTATAGAATTCAGGAGTAAACAGTAGACCATTGTCCACTGATGGAGCACCTGTGGACTTCTGAGCCTTTCCAAAGGGTCCTGGGGAACGGCATGGGTGATGTTTAGTCACTAAGCTGTAGCATTAGCTTACTGATCAAGGCCAGGAAGGAGAATGGTGCAGGCAGGCCATTATTCTTGACTATGGGGGTGGGGGTATAATCCCAGACACAAGAGGATAACAATAGTCTGGGCAAGACACAGGGGTCCATTCCAATAACAGTTAAAAAAAAAAAAAAAAAGCCCTGTTTGTGGCTGAGTCTATAAGGTTTGTCATTGGAATTGGGTCTGGAAAGCATATAGGGACAGAGAGGGCTCCCAGAAACCACTCTCCCCTGTAAGGCCCAGGCATTCTAGGCACCTCTTTATTTCCATGTGTATCTCTCCTCATTAATATTATCAATTATCATTATTAATTAATAATTGGCACCATTAATTAAATATAATTAAGTAACAATTATTATTACTATTGTTAAGGGAGAAGAAGGAGCAATCCTTTCTATGTTCTGAGTCAGACCCAAGAGTGTCCATGTTCAACTCAGTTAACTCCCTTACTGTGAGGCTAATTTTGCCATCCCCATTTTACATACAAGAACACAAAGGCTCAAGGAGGTTGCCGCCTGCTCTGCATTCGAGCCACGAAAGTGGTGAAGCCAGGATTCTCACTCAGGTTGGCCTCCAGAGCCGCAGCTCATAACTGCTTCTGACCCCCGTGCAGCAGCGAAAGCTTCCTGGGTTTTCTCATAATTTCTCATAACTGTGACTTGCGTTTGACCAGCCGGCCCCTTCGAGTCTCTCTCTACATCACCCCTGCTAACTGCTCCAGTCGCTCAGTATTTCACAGTTCAAATTCCCAGGAGAGGGAATCGGACCGGACCAGCTCATCTTTTAATGCCAGGCCACATGGTAAGCAGCTGCCCAGCTGAGGAGAGCCCTGTGTGCGCACAGTTTGGCAGCTGTGAGTGAACAACGCTTTACCAAGAAAATGTAAGGCACAACAAGAGGATGAGACTGCCTTCATGGATGACAGGCTATGGCTTGGGTCTTGAGATAACATTGGGCTTTGGGAGGCAGAGAACTTGGAAGGTCGAGCCAGTATGGATATAGGACTGGGGGGGGGGTTATGGGGGGGATTGAGTCGGGGTACCTTACTGGGCCAGTGGAATGCATGAGATCAGTGCATGGTAGGCTGGAAAGGTGGGACTTGAAGGTCTGTGACAAGCTATAATGTAGCTCAATGGGAGTCACGGGATGTCTTTGAACAAGAGACAGATGTGTGGTTTGGTGTACCCATGACCTTCTGAGTCTCCTAAGAACAGCCTTTCCAAAGCCCTGGGCAGTTCCAGTTTATGCCGATGTCTCACTGCAACTGTGTATTTTAATCTGGAATTACTAATTTTATAGAGCCTCCTCTTGCATAACACATTCTGGTTTATCCAGACATGGTGATGTACACCTGTAAATCCAGCACTCAGGAGGAGGAGGCAGCAAGTTCCAGGATAAACCAGAATGTGTTATGCAAGAGGAGGCTTGATCAAGGTCAGACAGGGTTACATTTTGAGGATATCTGTATATATGTAGATGCAGTAGTACATGCCTGTAGTCCTAGCACTTGGGGAGTGGAGGCAGGAGGATGAATAGCTCAAGATCATCTTTGGCTATGTAGTGGGTTTGAGGCTAGCCTGAGCTACATGAGACCCTGTCTAGGGGTGGAAGAGCATTATAATCAAGACACAGCCTGGTTTAAATGGGCTCATGGGCTGTTGCTGTAGAAGGATCAGTGTGAATGTGGTGAGAATGAGGCAGGAAGTGCCATAGTTCAGGGAAGAGCAGAAGGGAGAGAATACAGAACAGGTAGGTAAGAGGGCCAATATGGACCTTGCAGATGTGGGTTTGGGCTGACTTGGGGAGAGGGAAGGAGGAGAGTAGCGCTTCCTAGCTCCTAATGGTCAAGCTTGATTGAAAACATGGTAGGGTCTGAGCTGAGGCCTGCTAGAGACAGGAGTTAGAGGGAGAACAGAGGTTATGGTAGTTAGAGACTTTTCTGGGGTATCATAGATGCTCAGCAGGCAGTTGGGCTAGACCAGGACTTGGAGCTGTCAGGCAGAGATTTGTCCAAGCAGATGGCTAGTTATAACTGGGGAAGTGGTTAGCCTGCCAGAGAGGGCGGGGTTACATTAGAAATGAGCCCAGTTTCTAGGAGATTCCTGTGAGCAGGAAGCGGGAGGAGGGACAGAAGTTGCTGGAGTAACCAAATGAAGAGGAGTACTAGGAAAGCAGTAGCCCAGAGGGACTTGCAGAGCATTGATGAGCAAGATACGGAATGGCCAGTGGACTGGAGTTATTTGCACATCACAGGTGACAGTGACAGGCCGCAGTACAGTGAGCGCTGAGTGACAGGCGGCAAAGAGCCAGAGGTGGGCAGTGTTGGTTACTCATTCAAAAACTTTATCCAGGGGCTTGGAGGGACGTCTCTGGAGTTAAGAGTGCACATTGCTCTTGCAAAGGACCAGAATTTGGTTCCTAGGACCCTCAGGCTTAGTCCAGGTCCAAACAGCCCCTTCTGAACTTCATAGGCTCCAGCACTCATGTGCACATGCCCCCTCTGCAGTGAGAGTTGTGGATTCTTTAAAAACCCAGTTATGTTATATGAATATGGTTCTGTTTTAAATCCCAGGTGTGGAATATGGGGCTGCTTCAGATTGTCCACAACCACTAACTATGATTTGTCTCGTGCTTTAGGAGGGGTGCGATTTTTGCCAGCTGCAGATAGTTTCCATTTGGAATTCTGGGGACTCTGGAGAGGGTATAAATGCGAGTGCCCAGAGAGGAGCCTCGGAGGCTGCTGCACCCCTGCTGCTGCTCGTTCCTGTAGCTGTGGATCATCAACTAATCATGAGCAAAGACAGAAGAAGAAATCGGATGACCTGACAAAGATTGGACTTGCCCCCCAAGGAACTCCATGTCCCTAATCATCAAGAAGTAGTCTAGCTGGGCGTGGTGGAGCACGCCTTTAATCCCAGCACTCGGGAAGCAGAGGCAGGTGGATTTCTGAGTTCGAGGCCAGCCTGGTCTACAAAGTGAGTTCCAGGACAGCCAGGACTATACAGAGAAACCCTGTCTCGAAAAAACAAACAAACAAACAAACAAACAAACAAACAAAAGAAGTAGTCTAAAGAGATCCATGCCCTCTTTTCCCTCTAACCTCTCTTGCCTACCTAGTGTTGGGGACTTGGGGGGTGGTAGATATAAGAACCCAATAAAGTAACCAAAAGGTACGATTACACCCTTCCCTCCCACGTAAAAAAACAAACAAACAAACAACAACAAACCCCTAACGTTGTCGAGGAGAAAGGATGGAAGGAGAGACGGGTGGGGGAGAGGATATAGATGATGCTAATGGCAAAAGTTCCTCAGAGCATCTTTTCAGAATGAGGAAGGAAGGAGCCAGTTAGGTGTAGCTGCAGAGAAATTCTGAGGTAGGCTTGTAGGTTTGGGGAGAGGTAGAGAGGGCATGAGACTCTCTTATTTTTAGTCAAATGTGGGTTGAGTATGACTGGAGGCAGTGTGAGTAGGCTGTTCTATTCACCTGCTCCAGTGTGCCCAGGAGGAAGAGTCACAGAGTGGGTGGCAGCATCGTGTAAGGCTGGAGATTGGTGGATGGGATGGCAGGAGGCACGGGGCTGAAATGACTGGTGAGGGAGGGCTGGGAGAGGAGGGGAGAGCAGGGTAGAAGGGGAAATGGGCAGGGAGAAGGCGAAGGGTACAAGTGAGGAGTATTGAGGGAGTGACCAAGGTGAGGGGAATGTGGGCTGGGCTTAGAGAGCAGACTTCAAACCCTGGAATTCTGGGATTTCTAGAGCTGAGGGTAGTCATGCTATTCTGTGGGTGGAGGATGATTGGCTGTCCTTAAGACCTGGAGGGCCTCAGCAACCCCAGAATGGGGACCAGGGAGGCTGGAGGCTGCTAGGGATCTCTAACACAACTTTTTTTTTTTTTTTTTTTTTGGTTTTTCGAGACAGGGTTTCTCTGTATAGCCCTGGCTGTCCTGGAGCTCACTTTGTAGACCAGGCTGGCCTCAAACTCAGAAATCCGCCTGCCTCTGCCTCCCGAGTGCTGGGATTAAAGGCGTGCGCCATCACGCCCGGCTTCTAACACAACTTTTAAAAATCACACAAGTGGAAACAAACAAAATAAGCCAGGCTACCGGTAGTGGTACACACCTTTAATCCCAGGCAGAGATAGGTGGATCTCTTGAGTTCTACACAGCAAGTTCCAGGACAGCCAGGACTACACAGAGAAACCTTGTCTCTAAATAAATAATTAAAACCACACAAATAGTATGTTTCTTAATTTAAAAAAAAAAAGTCAAATCAAAACAAATAAACTAGGGCCAGAATGATTGAAGTGAAAATTTCTGGTTTCTTTGGAAACTCAGCTGTGTCTCGTGCTGTTTTTCTGGAAGCTGTCTTGTGAGAGGATGTCCTGCTGAGAGAGACACACGAGGGACATTGTTTGGCTGGGGCGGAAGCATGAGAGCCTGTGATGTCTGGAAAGAATACAAGTAGAACCCCACAGAGAGCGAGAGGATGCTCTTGTATTGCTACATCTTGCAATGCTTCGCTGGTCTTCGCTGGTCTTCACTTCCTAAAGAGAAACTCATCCAAGAACTTCTTGTGGTGTTCAGGCTGATTCTTGGCACTTCTGCTGACTTGTGTCGATTAGGCAGAACCTAGTGGTTTCTGCTGGATCGAACCTCTGCTACTGATTCATGTTTGGTGTTTGCTGTTGGACTGGACTTGCTGATATCCAGACAACCAAGAGTGGAATCAAAGAACTGCTTCTAAACAGGTCCAAGCCCCCTTTTGCTATAAACCTTTTCCCCCTACCTCTGGCCAGTGGGCTAGGAGAGAGGTTGAAGGGTCCTAGAATCCTGAATAAAGTAGGCTTAGAAAAATTTAACCCGGGCTGGTGAGATGGCTCAGCGGGTAAGAGCACCCGACTGCTCTTCTGAAGGTCCTGAGTTCAAGTCCCAGCAACCACATGGTGGCTCACAACCATCCTTAAGGAGATCTGACTAGTGTGTCTGAAGACAGCTACAGTGTACTTACATATAATAAATAAATATTTTTTTAAAAAAAGAAAAAAAAAGAAAAATTTAACCCTATAAATGACATCACTGTGGGTAAAAGAAGTCATTGCTGCTCTTGCCATAGATCTAGGTTCAGTTCCCAGCATCCACATGGCAGCTCACTCCTCTCGCTAACTCCAGTTCCAAGGAATTCAACACCTTCATCTGGCCTCCCAGGATGTCAGACAGACATGTGGTGGACATGCATGCAAAACAATACACATAATAAAAATAAACTGAGCGTGGTGGAACCTGCTTTTACTCCTAGCACCCAAGAGTCAGAGGAAGGTGGATCTCTCTGAGTTCTAGGCCAGCCTAGGCTACAGTCTACGTAGTGAGTTCTAGGACAGCGAGGGCTACATAGTGAGACCCTGAGCCTGTCTTTTTTTTTTTTTAAAGGTTTTTTTTTTTTTTTTTTTTTTTAGTTTTTTGAGCCAAGGTTTCTCTGTGTAGCCCTGGCTGACCTTGCACTCAGAAATCCACCTGCTCTGCCTCTCAAATGCTGGGATTAAAGGCATGCGCCACCACTGCCCAGTGAGACCCTGTCTTAAAAAAATAACGGATAATTGAAATAAAACTAAAATAATTTATAATCCCATCCCTTGGAAGCCCCTGGGGGTGATATATTGATGAATATTCTTCTAGATCTGTTTGTTTGTTTTTGCGACAGGTCTCTCTTCCCTGTCCTGGAACTCACTGTGTAGATCAGGCTGGCTTTGAATTCAGAGAGTCCACCTGCTGTGTCTTCCTAGTGTTGGGATTAAAGGCAAGCACCACCACACCCATATTTTCCCCCCAGATCTTCATGTATATATGCTTCGTATATTTCTTCTTAGCTTAGGGGAAACAGAACTTCACTTCTCACAGTTCAAAGGCTGGGAAGTCCAAGCTTTGTCTCTGGTGAAGGTCTGCTTCCACATAGACAGTTCCTTTCGGCGTCTTTCTATGGAGGAAAAGCTAAATTTACACTATAAGAGCCAATATGGGGAGTCACATTAAGTACACATAATGGTTTTTAAAATAAAATGTACTGTTGAGATCATTTCAGACTTACAACTTATAAAGATAATACAGGGAGCGTTCGTGTCTGCCTTTCTCAGTCTTCCCCCACTGTTAAAACTGTACGTTATCAGGGTGCATTTGTCAGAGGAAATCGGCATAGGACCATTGTGAATAACTAACCTCTAAACTTTATTTGCCTGCCATGGGATTTTTCCACACAAATCGTTTTCTTTGTCCAGGATTGAGTCCAGGACACCGCACTGCGTTTAGTGTACACACACTGCTTTGCAGCCTGTTTGTTCATTCAGTGTGATGTGGGGATGTCGTTCAATGATGCTAAATACTCTTCCATACCATTGTTTTAATGGCTACACAGTATTCTGTGGATGGCTGTACGGTTGCCAATCCCTACTGTGGGAGAGTTTTAGGTTGTATCCAATTTTTCATTCTTATCAATGAGACTGGGATGAACCCCTGAAGCCAAACTGTCTGGAATCTCCTGGTTTGCATTTTTACAATAATTCTTAAACACAGCATTGTTGGGGTGAAGGAAATTGTGGGGCTGTGGAGCGTCTTACACAGCCTTCCTCCTGAAAGGTTGTGCAGTTCCCTCTAATACCAGCTCTCCCCAGATGTGTGTGCTGCTTCTATTGTGTTGGGGATCGAACCTAGGGCCCTGAACACAGTGGGATTTTCCTTTTCTTTTCTTTTTTTAAATGCATGACAGAGAGGGGTGTGGATGTACAGACCCCTAAGAGAAACTGCCCACATTTTGTAGCCTCAGCATGCCTTCTTGCCAAAGGGCTACTCGGGCCCTGAATGCAGGTAGCAGCCAGAGTGTGGGAGGTGGGTCTTAAGCTATGACTCCCAAGTTCTTGGATACCTCTTAACGTGAAGGCTGCAGAGGGGGCTGGGGCAGTTTCCTGGGCTTTGTTCTTTTGCCAGCAGCTCAGCTTGTAAGGAGGGAAGGGATGAGGAGAGGCTGTAAGGGGAGAGGGAGCCTCAGGTCCCTCCATGAAAGCTGAGAAGCAGGAGGGCAGTTCCCCGAGGGAGGGGGGCAGTAGACAGATTGGGAGAAACGTAACCTCCTGGAGACGCATGCTCCAGTTCAAGCAGGAGGTATTAAGGATGAAATATCTCCCGAGCAACAATTCATCTCTAACTGGGAGGAGAGGGACTCGCTGACATTTAGCTGTGATCGGGGGCTGCACACGCCTGTCTCTAGAAGCCTAACAGGAGTGTGGCTGCTTGTGTATGAGCAACTGTGCCGTGTGCACACATGTACGTGAGACCTGTAACAGAGTGAGGTGCTGTGTGCAGCTGCAGTGGGCTGGTGGCTATGGGAGTGGCAACCTGCATGAGATCTGGTGAGGGGTGGGATTTAACAGGTTCTGTGTAGCTCTTAGGAGGCTCATGTGCACACGTACATAACAGGACATGTGTGACAATATTTGTGTGACTGAGGCTTTGAAAGTCATGTGGTCTCTAATACGGTGTCAGAGTCTGTGTGTGAGGCTAACCGCAGGAGGGCAATTGTGCAAGAGTATGACAGGGTGCTGTGTAACCTTGCTTGGTGACAATGAGATAGAAGCTGGAACTGGGCTTAAGACACCAGTGGATTGGGTATAAAAGATGGTGGATAGGAAACCAACCCCTAGAGTAGGCTGCATGAGCTATTGCCAGCCCACGCGGAGGCTTTGTGAGCTTTGAAAGATACCCCAGGGACCGGGGAGAGTCTAAGGTGGTGCTGTGTTTGCCTGGCATGCACGAAGCCCCGGGTTTGATCTCCGGCATCACATAAACCACAGATGATGGCTCGCATCCGTAGCCCTAGGATTGGGAGGCTGAGACGTGAGTTTCCAGAAGTTAAATGTGATCTTCAGCGAGGAGGCCAGCCTGGGTTGCATGAAGTCCTGTTTATAAAGGCAGAGAGAGGAAGGAAAGAAGGAAAAAGACCAACCTACTGTAAAGCCCTAGTCGTCAGCCTTCAAGGTCTGTCTGTGCTCTGGAAGAGCTCCCCATCAGCACTGGCCTTCAATGCACCAAGAAGACCCTACTGGGCCCCCACTTTGTTCCTTTACATTCTCTTTAAAGAACTTTATCGTGGTACTTAAACAATTTCAGTGTTTCTGACTATTTTGTGTCAATAAAGCACCATGGTGGTTAAGACTCCTTGTATAAGTTTGTCTTGCACACGATAGTAACACCAGTTGCTGAATGAGGATCTGGGAGAGCAGGGTAGTGGCTTCACATGTATTTCCTGGATGGCTGAGTATTTGTTGAGTCAGACAGGGAGCCTGTGCTTGGGTGTGGGCACACAGACAGGTAACCGTGGGGTGTTGAGCTGGGAGACTATGTACCTGTGGGATGTGTATGCCAGGCGTATGGCTGCCATCTCTCACATTCCTCCCCTTCCCCCAGGTTCCTATTCCTAGATCATCCAAAGATAGGAAGCTCGTGGAAACAGGCTGAGGCCAGTCAGGGTGGAGGGAATGGTAGAGTTAGACTTGCTGGAAGAAGGGGCAGCCAAGGCTTATATTCTCCCTTCCCCACCCCTCACCATGTTCTTGCAACCTCATTTCCCAGGTCTGGTTGGGTCCTGACAACTGTTTCTCAGAGCTGGGCTCAGAAGAAACTACTGACCAAGTTGTCCTGGCTCTGTCCCAGGCTTGGTCCCAGGGCCAGCTCTTGATACTCTTCTGTCTGACCTGGGTTCAGAACTTCAATCCTGCCTAGAGGTGCTTCTCGAAATGTAAAAGAGATGGAAATTAGAAGTTCAAGGTCACCCTCGAGTGTATAGCAAGTTTGAGGTCAGCCTGAGCTAACCTGAAAGCTAGGTGTGGTGGTTTGGGTATGAAATTGTGCTAGAGTAGTAGAAACAAGAGCATTTGTGGCAGCTTTGAGGGCAGCCTGATCTATATAGTGAATTCTGGACCAGGAAGAGGCACATGGAAATACCTACCCCACTTCACAGAAGGCAGTAAGACTGGAGAGATGGTTCAGCAGTTAGGAGTGCTGGCTGATCTTCCAGAGGTCTCAGAGGCTCAATTCCTAGTATCAACATGGTGGACTGTAACTAACTCCAGTGCTAGGGAAATCTAAGACTCTCTTCTGGCCTCTGCAGGCACTGCAAACCTGAGATGCACAGACATGCATTTAGGCAGAAAAACAAACAAACAAACAAAAAAACAAACAACCAAAATCAAAAACAAATAAATGGGCTGGAGAGATGGCTCAGTGGTTAGGACTGACTAGGTTCAATTCCCAGCACCCACATAGCAGCTCACAATTGTCTGTAACTCCAAGATCTGACGCCCTTACGAAGACATGCATGTGGGCAGAACACCAATACATAGAAAATAAAAATAAGGGGGCTGGTGAGATGGCTCAGCAGTTAGGAGCGCTGACTGCTCTTCTGAGGGTCCTGAGTTCGGATTCCAGCAACCACATGGTGGCTCACAACCATCTGTAACAAGATCTGACTCCCTCTTCTGGAGCATCTGAGGACCGCTATAGTGTACTTACACATAATAAATAAATAAATCTTTAAAAAAAAGAAAATGAAAATAAAATATAAAAATAAATAAATAAAACTTTTGTTGTTGTTGTTGTTGTTGTTGTTGTTGTTGTTGTTGTTTTCGAGACAGGGTTTCTCTGTGTAGCCCTGGCTGTCCTGGAACTCACTTTGTAGACCAGGCTGGCCTCAAACTCAGAAATCCGCCTGCCTCTGCCTCCCGAGTGCTGGGATTAAAGGCGTGCGCCCCCACTCCTGGCTAAATAAAACATTTTTTTTAAAAAAGTAGAGGGGTCATCAAAATGATTCAATAGGTAAGGGCATGGGCCACCAAATATGTTTGCATGTACACATAAACACACACAAACACACACACACACACACACACACACACACACACACACACAATTAAACAAGTAAATGTAAATAAAAAACCTTTCAAAGCTATTTTAAAGCCAGAGAAAGCGAGGTGGTAGTAGCACCTTCCTTTAATTCCAGCACTTGGGAAACAGAGGCAGGTGGATCTCTGTGAGTTCAAGGCTAGCCTGGTGTACAGAGCTAGTTCTAGAATAGCCAGGGCTACATAGAGAAACCCCATCTTGAAAAACTAAAAAGAGCCAGGCACATGCCTACATCCCAGCACTACAGAGTGAGTTCTAGGACAGCCAGGACTATAAGGAGAAAGCCTGTCTCAAAAACAAAACAAAACAAAACAGAACAAAACAAAACAAAACAAAACAAAACAAAACAGCAAAAACCAAGGCCAAGAGATAGGGGACAGATGCATACAGGGGACAGGCTGGAGCTGGTGTGTGTGGGTTGGTAGGGTAGAAGAGTAGAGAGAAAAATGAGCTAGGAAGAAATGAACAGAGAAAAAGAAAAGAAAGGAAAAGAAAAGGAAGGGAAGGGAAGGGAAGGGAAGGGAAGGGAAGGGAAGGGAAGGGAAGGGAAGGGAAGGGAAGGGAAGGGAAGGGAAGAGAAGAGAAGAGAAGAGAAGAGAAGAGAAGAGAAGAGAAGAGAAGAGAAGAGAAGAGAAGAGAAGAGAAGAGAAGAGAAGAGAAGAGAAGAGAAAAGAAAAGAAAGCGCTGGCAGCTGAACAGGTTCAGGACAGAGCCACAGGCAAAGGCAGAGCCACCCCATGCCCTTAGTGAGGGTGGGGAAGGGGCTGTGAAAGTCTGGGGGTTTGTCAGGGCCTCAGGTGGCCACCCGCTCAGCCAATCCCATCTCTGCCTTTAAAATCTGGAGCTGTCCTGAGACCTGCTGATGGGCACTGGGCGACAGAGGCAGGGATTTGTTGTTCTGAGTTCTCTGCCTCAGAACAGTTGGAGGGACCACAGGAAGGTCTGACAGGAGAGATTCAAGCTGGCTGTCTTTGTGTGACCTGGTCCTCTGTGTCTTGCTCTGGGTGAGAGAGGAAGCCCACGCTCTGCTAGACGGGAGCAAAGCCTGAGAGCTCTGTGCTCCCTCAGTGAGGCCCTGGCCCCCAGTTTCACAGCCGAAGCTGAGACACAGGGCCTACAGTGCCTGCTAGGCCCTGGTGGCCTCTTCCTCTAACCCTCAGGGACTACTCTATTTAGAAAGCTGGGAGTGCTGAGACAGGGTTTCTCTACGTAGCCCTGACTGTTCTGGAACTCACTCTGTAGACCAGGCTGGCCTCAAACTCAAGAGTTCGCCTGCCTCTGTTTCCAGAGTGCTGGGATTAAAGGCGTGCGCCACCACTGCCCATCGGGACTCTAACCTTGTGCTCTCCCTTTTCAGCTCCCCAGACTTGCTCCCATCCCTTCTGCTGTTAGAAAGGACAGACAGCTTGTTGTTTGTTCTGGGATCTGACCTCCGGAGCAGGCAACCCCCTGCCTCTGGCCTCTGCCCTCTCTGTGTCTCTGGTTCACAGAACTAGCCTGTACAGAGACACACCAAGGGCAGGAGAGCTGGATCAATGCTTGAGAAAACGGTTGGCTCGTGCAGAGGACCCAAGTTTGGTTCCTAGCATCTACGTCTTGTGATTCACAACCACCTGTAATTCTAACTCCAGGGGAATCTGATGCCTCTTGCTTCATGTATACATTTACACACACACACACACACACACACACACACACACACACACACACACACACACACACACACACAGAGACTATAAAATAAAATAGGGCCGGAAAGATGGCTCAGTGGTTAAGAGCACCAACTGGACTGCTCTTCCGAAGGTCCTGAGTTCAAATCCCTGCAACCACATGGTGGCTCCCAACCATCCGTAATGAGGTCTGACATCCTCTTCTGGTGCATCTGAAAACAGCTACAGTGTACTTATGTATAATAATAAATAAATCTTTAAAAAATAAAATAAACGTTAAGAAAAAAAGGAAGGGCTGGAGAGATAGGTAAGCAGTTAAGATCACTGGCTGCTCTTCCAGAGAACCCAGATTCAGTTCCCAGCACCCTCATGGTGGCTCACAACTGTCTGTAACTCCAGTTCCAGGGGACCTGATACCCTCACAGACATACATGCAGACAGAACACCAATGCACATAAAATAAAAATAATTTTAAAAAAAGAAACCCACCCAGACAAAACAAAGCAAAACCCAGCAAAAAATAAACAATAAGAGAGAGAGAGAGACTGAGACAGAGACAGAGAGACAGAGAGAGAACAAAGAGAACAAACCCAAAAGATACAAGTTCTGTTCTTGGACGCTCTGCTCCCAAGAGGATTGAGACAGCGCACTAGGCTCAGACAGAGACGGTAGGGTCAGGTCTGCATTCCTTCTCATTACCCTCCCCAACTTCCAAAGCTTCTTATTTCACATAAGACTGGAGCAGGCTGCAGGTAATGCCCCTGTCAGGGCATAGCTGGGCTCATTCATCATCTGCTAGGCTCTTGCCCATTGTGACCTCTTGGGATGAGACCGAGCGTCTTTTCCTTTCTCTCGGTGACAACTTGATCAGACTCCATGCTTCTTAAGGATAAGCGTCAAGTCTTGTTCATCCGGTGACTCCATGGTCCAGTACAAGTCAGTCCGTGAAAACTCCCAAGTAGAGAATGAGTGAATGAAGACTGGGGGCGTGGCTCAGAAGGGACTGGAGGCGTGGCTCAGAAGGGGCTGGGGGCATGGCTCAGTCGGCAGAGTGCTGGCCTAGGCTGATCTCAAGCATGATGTAAACTGAGCATGGTGTTCAATGTCTGTAGTCCCAGAATTTTCTGTGGTAGAGCCAGAGGATCATTCTTGATCATTCTTGACTATCCTGAGTTGAAAGACAGCCTGACCTTCTGAGTTCGCTCATAGCTCATCTGGCTAGCACTGGGTGGAGTCTTTATTAATGAGGCCGGAGCTCTATTTAAAGTTCAGGCAGTCTATGCACACATAGAGCCAACCCACACACCCTCCCTACAGATAGGCCTTGTCTTGGCTAGGAAAGGACATTGAAAAGGGATCTAGTCTCAAAATCCATGAAAACAGGTCCTAGTTCCCTTCTTCCTTTCTTAACCCCTGGCCTCTGTCAATTATATATATGGGGGGTGTGAAAATTTTATTTTATGTACATTGGTGTTTTGCCTGCATGTGTGAGGGAACAGGAGTTACAGACAGTTGTGAACTGCCATGTAAGTGCTGGGAACTGAACCCAGGTCTTCTTGCAACCGCAGCCAGTGCCTTTTTTTTTTTTTAAGAATTTTTAAAAAGATTTACTTATTTATTTATTCACGTAGTACACAGTATTCTACGTGCATGTATGCCTGCATAAGAAAAGAACACCAGATTTTGTTATAGATGTGTGTGAGCCACCATGGGGTTGCTGGGGATTGAACTCAGGACCTCTGGGAGAGCAGTCAGTGCTCCTAACCACTGTACCCTGACTTTCTGTACCCTGGCAGTTTTTTTGTTTTTTTGTTTGTGTTTTTTGTTTTTGTTTTTGTTTTTGTTTTGTTTTGTTTTGTTTCTGCCACTCACTCAGTTGTTTTTATTCCAAAACCTGAAACTACCCCTCGGCCATCAGTAATACAAGCCCTTGTTGCTGGGCTATCCCCTGGCACATGCACACACACACACACATATCACACAATGTTTTGCAGCTAGGTCTTGCCAATTAATGACAAAGAAATGGGACAATTATATAGGGCCAAAATTTGAAGTTTGAACTAGCCATTGGAATGGCTAGGCACGTGGAATATGATCCATCAGCAGGCGCTGAGAAGAATATCACAATGAAACAAAGTGCCAAGAGGAGATGGCATCCATCAGTGGTCGGCACCAAAAAAAGAAGAGGAGGTGTGGCCAACCGTCCACTCTACAGAACACTACCCGTAGTAAAATTTGTCTCCATTACAAATGAAGTGGAACAGAAGATCCACTAAGTATCCACTTAGTAAAAAGAACGCTAAGTGTGATCTGAAGGTCTCTCAAGACACTGTTTGGCATCACCTACATAAAATAACCTTGTAGCGATTGTGGAGGGCCCAGAGAAGCCTGAATGATGAGCAGGGATCATTCAGAAATTCAGACATTGCTTGGCCTCGCTCCGCACACTGGGCAGGGTATCATTCAGAGAGAAGGGAGAGATTCACTTTCCCAAAGTGAGTACATGAGATACAGTCTTCTGGGAGAGCCAGGCAGACGGGAACTCAACCAGCAGGGATGCTTACAGCACTTAGCCAAACTTGCAAAGTCTTCCTCTCTACTGTATTCACAGGCGACGGGACTCTGCCCAAATCATGTGACTGTCTTCTTAATGTCACAATTTCTTCAGTTCCTCATCAGCCTTCCTCAGCAGAGTACAAATTGCTTATCGTGTTAGTTGGGGATGTATGGAAACAGGTGTTTTCATAATGGGCTCCCTTGGGCCCTAGGTAGATTCCAGTTCCAGAAAGCCACGGTGGTAATGGTAGGCTTTGGCTTGTACCCTGGCAGTTTTATCTGAATGAAATGCAGACCCATTCCTTCAGGTCACGGGATCAGGTCAGGGATCTGAACCTGGTTCTTGTCTCCATCCTGGGATAGTTTGGATCCTCTTCCTTCCCATTTGGATGAAAGGACCACATGTGGCTAGAAGGATAGACTGCTTAAAGTCAACCAAGAAGCCTGTACACCCCAGATGACAGACGTGCAGGGGAGAGATGGAGACACGGCCATCCCTCTTCCCTCTTCCCCATTCAGACTCTAGGATCTCACTTCTTGTGGAGGAGGCATACTCTATCCGGGGGTCCGTCTCTATGGTAGGTAAGCCTTCTAGAATAGAGAAATGGGTCTTTATTCTTTCTAGAAACCCTACGAAATACATAAGCCAGAATAAGAACACTGAATGAGGTATTACAGTCAAAGTGAAGGGCATAGTTTTGAACTGCCGCACAGCCCAAGCTATGGACATGAAGTACCTCTGCCCTCCCCCTACGCCTTCCACATGCGTGCTGGGATTACACACATGTGCTTACATGCCTGGCTCTGTACAAAACACTCCCTGCCACAGTTCACTCTCCTTCCTCCATAGTTCCTGAGCACCGAGCTGTCTACACTGGGAAGTCTTGCTGGAAATTACCACTTCTCAGCCTGCTTTGGGCTTGAGAGTTAGTTCTAAATCAGCCTTCAGAGACCAGCTATCCAAACCGTGCTTGGTTTGCTCAGCAAAAACCCAAGAAATGATGTTGGCAGGATATTAGTCCCAGAAAGGGTAAGACACTGCCAAGCTCCTTGGCCTAGCCAGGCCAACCTCTGTAACGGATGGCAGAGTCAAGGCAAAGGACTCAGATGTTAGCCAGGGATCTATAAGCCACCAGGTCCAAGCAGGCAGGAGCCTCCCGTCCAAAAGGTTAAATAGGACAAGTGGGAACTTGATCTGAGCTAGATGGTTGGGTGAGGAGGGGGTTGGGGGAGCAAGGAGTTCAGGAGACTGTTGTGGTGTGTGAGTGTGTGTGTGTGTGTGTGTGTGTGTGTGTGTGTGTGTTTGTGATTCACGTGTATGTGCATGCATATGAGAAAGCCAGTGTCCAGTGTTTTCCTCAATTGCTCCCCACTGATTTGTTTTGTTTTGTTTTGTTTTGTTTTGAAGACAGGGTTCCTCTGTGTAGCCTTGTTGATCCTGGAACTCTCTCTGTAGACCAAGCCAGCCTCGAACTCACAGAGATCTGCTTGCCTCTCCATCCCGAGTGTCTGAGATTAAAAGCATGCACCACCACCACCCAGTTTTTTTTTTTTTTTTTTTTGTATTTGTATTTGTATTTTATGTGTATTAGTGTTCTGCCTGTATGTAAGTCGGAGCACTTTCTGCATGCCTGGTTCCCTCAGAGGCCAGAAGAGGGCGTCGGATCCCCTGGAACTGGAATTACAGACAGTTGTGACTCACAGTATGGGTGATGGAACTCAATCATGGGTCCTCTGGAAGAGCAATGAGAACTCTTAGCCCTTGGGCTATCTCTCCAGCTCCTATATTTATTTTTAATTTCATGTATGTGTGTATGTGTATTTGAGTATGAGCATGTGAGTGTAAGTACCCAAAGAGACCAGAGATATCAGATTCCCCTAAAGCTGGAAATTGCAAGCAATTGCAGGCTATCCTTTTTGTTTCCTTCTTTCCTTTCTTTCTTTTTTTTTCTTTTCCTTTTTCTCTTTCTTTCTTTCTTTTTTTTTTTTTTTTTTTGGCTTCAAGACAGGGTTTTTCTGTGTATCCCTGGCTTTCCTAGAACTCACTCTGTAGACCAGGCTGGCCTTAAACTCAGAAATCCACCTGCCTCTGCCTCCCAAGAGTTGGGATTAAAGGCGTGCGCCACCACACCGATGCAGGGCAATTATAAGTTTATAATTATCTAGTTATTATTAGTTATCTAACAGTGCTGGGAATTGAACTCTGGTCCTCTTCAGTAGCAGTGTGCGCTCTTAACCACTGAGCTATCTTCCCAACACTTCTATTGAACTTTCTGAGACAAGTTCTCTCCCTGAACCTGGAGCTAGACCATTTTGGCTGGACAAGCTGCCATCAAACCCTCTGGAACCAGCCTGTCTCTGTGCTACCCCCAGAAGCCGTGCTGGGTTAGTGTGGAGTCTGGCTGTCCAAACTGAGGCGTTCATGCTTTAACCAGGAAACCGTGCTCCATCCCCAAGAGATCATTCTGACCAGGATATTATGGATGTATTCTAAGATTTCTAGACAGAAGGAAGGGATCTCACTAGAGCGTAGGGTGTCTCCTTACCATACCAAGATGGTGGAGATATTGGAAGCTATAATATTTATTATGGGATAGCGGAAATGGTTGTTATAGAGAGGTTGAAGTTGAAGTTATTGGGCTGATTATGGTAATAACAGGAATGGGGTGATGAGTGGTCGTTGTAAATGAGTGTTGCCATGGTGATAAAGGGAGTAAGTAGTGTTGGTTGTTGTCATGATTGAGGGGGCGTGGTGGCATAAAATCTCAGAGTAACAGAAAGGATCATTTCTGGAGTTGAGGTAGCATCAGTGACCATCATTGTAGTTACAAATGAAGGCAGCTGTGAGCTGGCTGTAGCAGAGACATAGGCACGTTTTCCAGGTGTGTTGGAAATGAATCGTGTTGGTGAGTACAAGTTCTTTGTGCGGTAGTGTTCTTCCTTTCACCCCGTCGGTCCATGTCTGAGGTAATCCTTTAGGTGAGCCCCAGAAGAACCCACTATGTCCCCCCCTGAGCCTGATGCTCCTATAATCACACATGATCTTTCCTGCTCTACTTGTTCAGATTAAAAGCAAAGGGGGAAGTGAGAATAGCCATGTTCCGGCTTTCCCTCTTTGCCTCCATCTTCCTGGGGGTCTACTCGCTTCCTGAGATAGTCCTGCCCCAGGGTCCAATACAGGAAGCTAGGCTTAGAAGCCAGAGCGTGCTCCGTGTGCCAAGCATCTGGCTAGAAATGGGCTAACTCTGCCAAAAGGCCCTCCTTGCAACAGTAGGAACAGTGGTTACTGTAGCTGCTACTCTCCACTCAGGGCTAGTCCTCAATCCCTAATTGGTTTTCAGCCTCCAGCAATTCCCTTAGATCTGTGCTGGCCAATCTTGCCATTTCTAGCCAAATGTGGCTCCTGAGCGCTGGAAACGACTCCTCCAACTGAGATGTTAGTTTGAAGACCTAGCATGAGAGAAGGGGATATAAAAGATCCCCTTAATAATTTTTTTATGTTGCTACATGCTGAAATATTGTGTGACTGTTGTGTCACATAAATAGAATACGAAAATCAAGCTCACCTGCTCATTTTCTCTTTTATTTGTCACGTGTCTGCCTGCAACGTGTAAGTGCTGTGTGTGGTCCTCATGACACGGTACAGCGTTGGCCTTGCTCTCCAGCTTTTCCTTTGTCAAGGGAGGATAAAAGAAAGAAGAATGAGGAAGATTCTAAAAGAAGAAGCTCTTACAGGGACCAAGGTGGCAGCCACACCCCAGTGTCAAGGCCCCAGGGGTCTTCTTCACTATTTGTCTACCATCTGAAACGCAACTTTTGTCTAGAGGTCGAAAAAGAAGTGACTCCAGCTCCCTGTCCATTTTATACCCATGAGGACTGGTACGTGGTGAGCTCCTTCTCTTAGGAGCAGAGCCATGGCTGCTTTGATAGTCCTTTGGTAAAGGTTACTTACTAACAAGCTGAACAACTTGAGTTCCATCTCTGGGCCCCACATAATGGAAGGGGAGAGCTAACTGCTCCAAATTGTCTTCTGACCTACACACACACACACACACACACACACACACCATAGCATGTGTCTTCCCGTGTATCTACATGCATCTACAAATAAGTAAGTAAATAAATGTAATAATCAAAATCAAAAGAGCCCAGGAAACAACCTCTGCTCACATCTCATTAGCCAAGATCTAGTTACCTGGGCACATCAAGATGCAAAGAAACCTGGGAATTGGAGTCATAGACTGGGTGGCCATTGTCCACCTGACACTTAAGGATTTTTAACTATTCAAAGAAGCAAAGGAGAATAAATATTGGGAGAAACAGCAGTCTCCATGACACCCAAGGAAGGGCTGTTACCCAAGGCTCATCCATCTCGCCTCTGGGTCTGAGATGCTGGTGCCCAGAAGAGTGCAGAGGCAGTCTCCAAGCAAAGCTTGCTCTTCTGAGAACGACCTCTTTTGACCTTTTTTTCTTGTTGTTTGTTTGTTTGATTGGTTGATTGGTTGGTTGGTTTGGTTTGGCTTTTGAGATGGGGTTTCTCTGTGCCATCCTGGCTATTCTGTAACTCTTTCTGTAAACCAGGTTGGCCTTGAACTCACAGGGAATCCACCTACCTCTGCCTACTGGAATATTGCCTAAAAGAGAGATCTCTTTAGGCTGAGAGGGGTAAGTATTCCGTTCACCTCCCAGCCTGCTGATCTGTCCCACTTTTTGAGACAGGGTCTCTCTCTCTCTCTCTCTCTCTCTCTCTCTCTCTCTCTCTCTCTCTTTCTCTCTCTCTCTAGCTCTGGCTATCTTTGAACTTGCTATGTAGACCAGACTGGCTTTGAACTCACAGAGACCCTTCTGCCTCTGCCTCCCAAATTCTGGAAGTAAAGGCACAAGCTACCATAGCCAGCTTTAGCCTGCTGCCCTTTTGTGTACTGAATACATTATTTATATTTTCCTATGAAAAGGGGTTGGGGATATAGCTCAGTTAGCAAAGTAAACAATTCTTTAAAATCTAAGCTCTCTTACTGGGACAATGACCATGCTCGCAATATTTTGGAATTTACATTCAAAGTCTTCACTGATCACATGGCCTGAGAACAATGGCTTCAAACATTTATGAGGTAGACTCTCACTGTTAGATACTGCCTGCTTGCCTTCTGTCCTGCCACAAATAGCTTTCTCCACCTCTATCAGGTGCCCAGTGCTGGCAGGGACACGGGTAGACCCAAGTGACACAAAAGACGATGCTTCAGGGAGTGTATTACTGGAGAGTTTATTTCAAGGGGGTGGGGGGGGCGAGAAAGAAAGAAAAAAACCAAAACCAAATCTAGGACCATTGTTCAAATACCAACAGACTGGATGGTGGCTGGGCCAGGCACACACCAGCCTCGCCTCGCTGCTCTCCTTGAAAGCTTCAAGGAGTTCACAGCTAAAAGATTCTTGAGAAAAGTAAACTTGGCTTGTGAATATAGGGCTTGCGTCTATCCTGCTCACCAACACATTAATTCCTTTTCTGTGTACACAGCAAGTGTACAGAGCATGCGCTGAATGGAGGGATGCATGGACAGGCCTGCGTGTATTCTGGAGTCTGAGCCAGAGTGGAGTAGTGAGGGAGGCCATTTGAGAGATTACTGGGGTTTTTAATAGGGCCTCACGGTGTGTTCCCCCATTCCTTCTCTAAGGTCTAAGACTCTGGTTCTACACTCCAGTCCTTCCCACAACCTTCTCCACTGACGCATGCTTGACCTCTTAAACTCAAGGCGAGCTGCTTTTGGGGAACCCGACTTGTTGGCAGAGAGATGGGTTGAATGTGGGCATCTCAGAAGAGGTTGCCCTCATTCGCGCGGCTCCCTGCTTTGGAAGGCCCTTTGTTCTTCCCCGGGGTTGCTGCCTGCCCCAGCAGCGCCTTCCCTCTCTTTCAACCCGGGTCAGATAAGGCGACCACAGTCAGCTTTAGGAGAAGGCCTGTCCTGGTAGAGGGGCCCACACCCCAGACTTCCCCCTCTCCCATACATCTTGGTGTCAAACACATTTTATTTCCTCACGTCTGGGGACCCAGGGGCTTCCCCTTCAGGATTACTTCCTCCTCCGGTTTGTTTTCCAGCTGGAGCCTCCAGGAGCCCCGCTGCAGGGGGCGGCTCCTCCTCTGTGGCCCACAAGCTTCAAAGGGCAGTGGAATGCCAGCTGGGAGACTGCTGGCCTGGGAGGAGGGGGCACTGCCAGCCAAGGTATGGGGGCTCTTGATGGGGTCCCCCAACTCGTTTTCACGCTTCCTGCTCCCTCTCAGTAAGGACCGAAGAACCTCTATCTATGGTCAGAAGGAAACTTCAAAAGTTAGAACTAAGGGACTCTCTGCCACCCCCTCCCCCAGGGCTGAGAGGGGGCCAGGAAATGCCCCTTCATGATGGATTAGGTGCCTAAGAGCCATGGCAAGCTTAAGGATGAGGAGACCTTCTCCCTTTTCATGGGGCTCAAATTTCACGATTTTGGGAGGGAGGAGGGGGTGAAATAATTAGTAATTTGTGATTAAGTCTTTTCATGGATATTTTGTTTCTTTGTTCTGTGATGTCGCCTGGAGCCATTTAAAAAATGACTTAATGACAAAAAGAAAATAATTGCTCTTTGTAACTAATGACTGTGTCAGAACTTAGAAATCACCAAAGCTTTGGAAAGTAGAAACCAAGATAAGGACGAGGTGGGGGTGCCGCTCTCCGAAGAACCCAATCACCAATTGGAAAAGTGGCCCAGAATCCATTTGCACACCGTGGTGCCCTGCTTTCCCCTGTGGCCAGCCAGCACCCCCATACCAGTCCTCTGCCTTGGGGATGCTAACCTCCAGTTCCTTAGTGTCAGGGAATAGTCAGATTGCTCAAGGCCAACTAGAGGGTCTCATCTTGGCCTGAATCTTGGGATTGCTCTCTCTTCTGTAAATGTCTCTTGAGAGACACTCCACTCCACTCCAACAGGGGTGCAGGTAGGAAAACTTCTCCACTTATGCAATCTCACAGGATCTGAGTTGTCCTGGGATCCTAGATTCTTCTGAGTCCTACAAAAGGTGTTGAATTGTCTAATAAGACTAACTAAGCTTGGGCACGGAGCATCACACTTGTGATCTGGATACTAAGGCAGGAGGATTGCTCTGAGACTGGGGACCATCTGGTTTCCATAGTGAATTCTAGGCCTACAGAGTAGGATCTCCGCCCTCCGCCCCCCGCCCCCCGCCCCCCAACAAAAGATCGAATGTATTCAAGGTGTTCAATGAGATGGCTCCGTAGACTTTTCTAGATCATCTCTCCAGCTAGACTAGAGGACACTCCTGGGCACAGAGAAAAGCTCATTTGGCAGCATCCTGCCCTGTCTACCCTCCCGCTGGGAGGCTAGTTGACTAACCTACAGCTTCACCTTGGGCCTCCAGCAGGGAGCTGCTAGGGCCTACGCCCCAAGGACTCTGTGCCGCTCCCCACCTCCGCAGCCCCTGGGGAATGGGCGGGAGATGGGGAATTGCTCACGCAGCAGATTCCTCTCCTGTTCCCTTCCCGGGCCTCGCTCTGATCTCTCCCAGGGGGGAAGGCTGGGGGGAGAAAACCCGTTAACTTGTGCCTTCTATTTGGTTTTCCTCTGGTTATTGTTTAAAATGCAGAGATTATGAGGTCAAACTCTCCCAGCCAATATTTTTCTAATGAAAAATGTAGTAAGGCACGATTGAGTAATCTAATCTATAAGTTAAGCGTTCCACACAGCAGCGATTTTCACCGACAGAACTTCAATAAATCTTGTTTTGAGAAAAATGATATGGGGCTGATGTTCTATTTTTGTCAATTTGAATGGACTCCCCTGCCCCCCAGTCCCCAGAAACACTGCATTGCACCCAGCCAATCTCTCCCTTCCACCCCCAGCGCTGGTAAGATGAAGGGAGAGGGAATGAAGGACTCTGAGCTTGAGTTCTGATCCGGCTCTGCTCAGGAGGGTCTGGGGCCAGAAGGGTGTGACCCAAGTGGGCCTGGTCTCTGTATCTCTCATCCTGGGCAGGGGATCCGTGAAGGATTAGCTCCTCTTGTCTGAGGGGATGGCCAGACAAGCCTGTCTCCCTCAGCTGTCCCAAGACCACCTGAAGAACGGCAGCTGACCTCCAACCCTCCCCTCAACTCTAAACAAGCCCTTGATAGATTTGGCAGGAAAGACCTCACCTCGGACAGAATTATGTAAATCCACCCTTAAAACTGCTGCTTCCCCATTGTCTAACTGGAACACCACCGTCTAACTTAAATGCAGAAAAGGAGGCAAAAGGTAGTGAATACTGCCTCACAACAAAAGGAGCCTGTGTGTGTGTGTGTGTGTGTGTGTGTGTGTGTGTGTGTGTGTGTGTGTGTGTATACATGTGCATGCATGGGAAGAAGGAGGCAGGGCTTTTGTGATGGGTACACAGGCCCTAAGGCCCTCATGGGTAATGGCTTCCAGGACTAAAATACAGAATGGTGTTTCAAGCCCAGGTCACATGCTGGAGGGCAGGGTGTCTGCAGACACTAGGGATACTAGAAGGGCAGCCAGGAAGGATTCAGCTCCTCATCAAAGAGAAATCAATTATGGGAGGTTTGGAAACGAGGCTCTCCCAGGCCTTCCTTCCAACAGCAAGCCACTGGAGCTATTGGCAGGCAGAAATGCTCAAATGCTCCAGAGAGGCTGGGAGGAGGAGGAGCTGTGTGTGTGTCTGTGTCTCTGTCTGTCTGTCTGTTGGGGGAAGCAAGTGGGAGTGTTTGAAAGAGCTGAGGGGGGCTGGAGAGATGGCTCAAAGGTTAGGAGCACAGATTGCTCTTCCAGAGGTCCTGAGTTCAATTCCCAGCAACCACATGGTGGCTCACAACCATCTGTAATGACATCCAATGCCCTCTTCTGGTGTCTCTGAAGAGAGTAACAGTGTACTCATATAAAATAAATAAATCTTTAAAAAAAAAAAAAAAGAAAGAAAGAGCTGAGGATGCCTCAGTATTAAAACAGTCACGGAAAACCAAGAAAGGGGGGGTAACTTGGCTTTTTGGGGTCTAGGAGCTAGAAGAACGGAGGGCTGTGGTTGGGTCACAGACTACAAGACCTAGGTCTGACACTGCCATCTGACTTCATCTGACTTCATCTGACTTCGGGTTTTTTTGTTTTTGTTTTTGTTTTTGTTTTTTTGGTTTTTCGAGACAGGGTTTCTCTGTGTAGCCCTGGCTGGCCTGGAAGCTCTGTAGACCAGGCTGGCCTCACAGAGATCTGCCTGCCTCTGCTGGGATTAAAGGCGACTGCCACCACCACCCGGCTAAAGATTTCTTGCTCCTTATAAGGAAATAAGGATTTTGCATGCTCCTGTGTCTGTCCAAGTGTACAGGGGGGCTACAACAGCGGACATGACCTTGGGAGATGCTTTGGTTACACGGTGGTGAACAGTCAGGACAAGGAGCTGGGAGCTGAGGTGGCCTGTGACAGGGGAAGTTCTTCACAGGGGAGGGGAAGAGTTAAAAAGGCCAGCTGCTTCTGGATCCTGACAGGTACTAAGGCCAGTCCTTTCCTGGCCAGTCCTTCTTCTCCCAGGTGTCATCGAAGGGCCCATTCTGAGCCTCCCACCAACTTCCTGGTGCGAAAGGGTGGGCTTTTAAAACCCTATACATCAAATGGGGCTTTGTGGTGCACATCTTTAATGTGAGCATTCAGGAGGCAGAAGCAAGAGATCTCTGAATTCAAGGCCAGCCTGGTCTATAGAATGAGTTCCAGGATACACAGGGTTACACAGAGAAACCCTGTCTTAAGAAAACAACAACAAAACCAAAACAATAACACCAACAAAATAAGATAAAGACTACTAGACATCAAACATTGGTTCAGGGACTAGAGAGTGGTTAAGAGCGTCGTCTGCTCTTCTAGAGGACCCGGGTCCGAGTGTCAGCATCCACCTGGTGGCTCACAACCATCAGTAAGTAAGTCCAGTCCTAGGGCATCTGACTCCCTCTTCTGGACTCTGAGGGCACCAGGCATGAAGGTGATACCCAGACATACATGCAGGCAAAACACATACACAAAATTTAAAAGTAATAAATCATAAAAATCAAAACAAACAAACAACAACACTGACTCCAAGTCACCTATCATTTTCTGGTCCCGCTTTCCACTCTCTATCATCTACCACACACACTCTTCCCAGAAAAAGTAGCAAGAGCCAAAGGGAATCTGGGAGATGGTGGGGATAGCTAAAGCCGAGAGATGCTACAGCAGCCTCAGAAATTCTGCAAGTCCACCTTCCAAGAAAAAACGGGGCCAGGTGTGGTGGCACACGCCTTTAATCCCAGCACTTGGGAGGCAGAGGCAGGTGGATTTCTGAGTTCCAAGCCAGACTGGTCTACAAGTGAGTTCCAGGACAGCCAGGGCTACACAGAGAAACCCTGTCTCGAAAACAAACAAACAAACAAACAAAAGATTTGTTTGTTTGTTTCGCCTTTGCAAGTCAGAGTTTCTCTTTGTAACAGCCCAGGCTATTCTGGAACTTGTTTTGTAGATCAGGCTGGCCTTGAACTCACCTGCCAGAGACCTACCTGCCTCTGCCTCCCAAGTGCTGGGAGTAAAGATATGCATCACCAGATCTAGCTTAAATATCTATTTTGAAAAGTGTTCTCTGTGTGCATGTGTACACACGTGCATGTACACATGAGTGCAGAGGCCCATGAAGGCCAGAGTGGTTGGATCCCCGCTGGAGCTGGACTTACAAGCAGCTGTGAGCCTTCAGATAAGGATGCTGGGAACTGAACTCAGATTCTCTGCAAGAGTCGTATGCACTCTTTGCCACGGAGCCCTCTCTCCAGCCCTTGTTTGTTTGTTTGTTTGTTTGTTTGTTTGTTTACTTAGTGTGGGCACATCCGTGCTGCACACGTATTGAAGAACTTGCAGGGAAATGGCTCTCTCCTTCCATCATGGAGGAAATCTTCCAGGGATCTGACCCAAGACATCAGTGCTGGTGGCCAGCACCTATACTCAGGCAGCCATCCTGACAGCCAATGCATTTATTTCTGAGACAGGGTCTTTCTGTGCTGCCCAGGGGCTCAAAGTCATGATCCTTCTCCTGCCTCAACTTCCAACTACTGAGATTACCAGAGCGAGCTCCCACACCCAGGTTGATTTTCTTTTCTTTTTACCTCTCTAGATCTCAAAACTTCAACCACTAACTTTTATATTTAGAATTTTAAAATCCTGAAAATAAGAGAATTTTGAGATTGAGCTGACACCTCAAAAATAAGGTAGAACTAATTCAGACTCCAGGCCCATAGCCTATGACCCAGTCAGTCTGCTTTGGTTATTGGTGACTGGCTCGTGGGGGAGGGGAGGCCAGCAGCTGTAAGTCAGCTGTGTCTAGAGACAATCCGTGTCCAATGGGAGGTGGGGTTCATTTCTGAGCTGGATGGAAGCCAGGCTTAGGGATGGGGACCGGTGTTCACTGCTGCTTCCCACCTCTGTCCCCAAGGAGCCAGAGACCCCAGGGTGAGGCTCTGCTCAAAGGATGTCTGCAGCTCCAGGAGAGGAGTGAACTTCTGGGCTCAGCAAGAAAGATGTATGGGGACAGATCCTGGCCTGCGAGGCCCCTTTCCACTCCTTCCCAGGACTCCATAGACTCTATCAGGAGTAGAGAGTAAGCTGATCCAAGCTGGCACGGTGCCACACAGGGTCAGAGTAAGGATTTGGACCAAAAGTCTCAGTTAAACCCAGCTGAGGGTTAGTAAAAACCTAGCTACAAAATTCTAGCCTATCTTCAATGAATCAGTTACATTAAAGCGGAGAAGAAGGGAAAAAAAAAACGCATTAAAAAAGGCTTTTGGGCTACTTATTTGAGAGCACATGTCAAGCTTTGTCTCAGTCTTGCAGCTAAGGAAGAAGCCTACGAGAGGCCCCATCAAGATTATCTCTGGGGAGAGCTATCTTTGGGGATCATTGTTAACGTGGACTGGATAGCTCCTTCAAACACTTGCTGTTGGTAGAATAGACTGGGTTCTGAGAAGAAATAAAATCCTGAATCTCATGAGAAATTTGTCAGAGGAGGGCTTCAGCGCAAGGTCAAGGAGGCTGTTCAGGGGCTGGGCAAGGGCTCAGTTGGTAATGTGCTCACTTTGGCAAACACCGGGACCTGAGTCGGATCCTCAGAACATACATCAAAATACCAGGTGTGGTGGCATGTGTCTTTTGAGACAAGGTTTCTCTGGGTAGCCCTGGCTCTCATGGAACTGGTTCTGTAGAGCAGGCTGGCTTCGAACTCGCAAACATCTGCCTGCCTCTGAATACTGGGATTAAAGATATGTGTCACCATGCCTAGCACATGTTCTAACTTTAACTCTGGAAGGCTGTGACAGGCTGACCCCTGAGGCTCATCATCATGCCTGGTTTGTATAGTGATGGAGACTGAACTCAGGGCTTTGCACAAGCTAGGCAACCATTTTACTAACCGACCTAGTCTCCCTCCTTTGTCTTCAGTTGAAAGTTCTCCCTTGGTTCCTGCTCTAGGGTGGTGACTCAAACATGAAGCAATGGATACACAGATTCCAGGGTCACCTATATTCAGGCCTGTGCAGGGCACCAAAAGGAGAGCAAGTCAGAGGGCAAAAGGCAGAAGATGCAGGCCAGGTGTCTCTGTGTGAGGATCTAGCCAGGTCAGTGCCTCCAAAAGTTCCCTCCTATTGGAGACAAGATGGCAGACATGCAGCTTCTAGTTTGGAACTTTGTGCCTAGTTGGGGTGTGAGGGGGAGCCTTTAGTTAGTAGGACCGGTGATTGGGGATGGTGAGGCTAAGTTATCCTAAATTGCATGGTAAGAAAACGTTTCCTTGTCCATTAGCTCTTTCTTTCCTTCCACTAAAACTTGAGTTCAAGAATAGTATACATTAGTCAGATGTGGTGGCGCACACCTTTAATCCCAGCACTTTGGAGGCAGAGGCAGGCGGATTTCTGAGTTTGAGGCCAGCCTGGTCTACAAAGTGAGTTCCAGGACAGCCAGGGCTATACAGAAAAACCCTGTCTCAAAAAAAAACCAAACCAAACAAACAAACAAAGAATAGTATACATTGTATTGCTGACTCTTGAATAGTATACACTGCATCAATGACTCTTGAATAGTATACATTGTATCCCTGACTCTTCTTGAGACAGGCTCTCAAAAAGCTCAGGCTGGGCTCAGACTCAGGCTGAAGTCAAGGACAGCCTTGAGTGTCTGATCCTTGTGCCTCTACCTCTCAAGGGTCATGATTTCAGGGTTTTTTGGTTTTTTTTTTAATGTTCGTTTTGGGTTTTGAGACAGAGTTCTGACTGGTGGGCCTAGAACCCATGATCCTCCTGCCTCATGGTCCTGAGTGTTGGGATTAAAGACATACATCACTATTTCCTAGCCTCAAAACCAATTCTCCACAAAATATTTTATCATATGTTAGTTTTCTTCTTTAGTTGTTCAAAAATGACAGTGAACATGACTAGGCATGGTGGCACACTCCTGTAACCTCAGAAAATGCCCACAATCCCAGGATCTGGAGTTCAAGGTCAGCACAGGTGAGACCTTGTCTCTGAAACAAAACAAAAACAGTAAATGCTTCCTATGAATTAGTAACATAGAAGAAAAAGCTCGGGGCCAGGGAGATGGCTCAATGAGGAAAGGCACCTGTCAGCAAACCGGTGAGTCAAAACTTGATTCCGGGAACCCATACAGTAGAAGGAAGGAAAGAACCAACTCTAGCTGGTTGACCTCTGACCTCCACATCCATGCCATGAGCTAGCAGTCCCCCCCACCCTCCCCCACCCCCACACACAATATACAAAATTTCCAGACCTTGCCAGATACGGTGACATATAGCTTTAATGCTAGCATTCCAGAGACAGAGGGAGGCAGGCGGGTCTCTGTAAGTTCCAGGCCATCCCCGTCACACACAGAGTTCCAGAACAGTCAGGACTACACAGAGAGATCTTAGTTTAAAGAAAGAGAGAGAGAGAGAGAGAGAGAGAGAGAGAGAGAGAGAGAGAGAGAGAGAGAGAGAGAAATCAGATCTTGAAAGTACCTGATAACTAACCAAACAGCCTTTTACTGTATCCTTGCTTTTAAGGTAGCTGTCCTTTTTGACACAAAATAGAGTCATTTGGAAACAGGGATTCCTCCATCAGACTGACCTGTAGGCAAGTTCATGGCGGCAACTTTTTGATTAATGATTGATATGGGAGGGCCCGGCCCACTGTGGGTAATGCTACTACCCCTGGTCAGGTAGCCCTGGGGTATGAGAACACACCAAGTAATCCATAGAGCAAGCCAGTAAATACCACCCCTCCATGGCCTCTGCTTCAGTTCCAGACTTGAGTTCCTGCCGAGATGAAATAGAAAAGTATAAAATGAAAGAATCTCTTTCCCTAACATAGAGATTGCTTATGGCCACAGTGTTTGTTGAAGCAATACAATAAAAACTATAACAGTAACTGAAACCCCACATCCCATATTCACAATACAAACTGTAACGTAACTGAAATCCTACATCCTGTATTTATCATCCTCTTACTTTCTTTTTAATGTAGTTTTTCTGGGTAGCCCTGGCTAGTCTACAACTTGCTCTGTTGACCAGGCTGGGCATGAATTCACAGAGATCTGCCTGTCTTTTCCTCCCAAGTGCTAGGGTTAAAGGTATGTCCTGTCATGCCTGGCTCATACTTTTTTTTTTTTTTAATTGTATGTAAAAATATTCGTTTGAGTCAGGGTCACATAGCTCAGGCTGGTCTAAAACTTGTAATTCTCCTGGGTCAGCCTCCCACATGCATGTGCGCCTCCAACCCCTGTGCTTTTTATATTTTAACTGTTTCAGCTGGGTATGTTAGTAGACATATATAGTCCCAGCATTTAACTGTGATAACAAAACTTCTGAGCTGAAGTCAGAAAGTTGCAGGTTTGAAGCCAGTCTGAAATACACTGTAACACCCTGTCTCCCCATCACCACCACCAAAAAATTTTCATTGCTTTTAATTTTATTCACAATGACATCAGGGCACAAATGACTTTTTTAAAGTTAAGATTGATTTTATTATTTTATGTGTGTGAGGTTTTGTCTGTATGCATGTGCATATCTCTTGCTCTTGGAGTTCAGAAGAAGGTGTTGGATCCCCGGGACTGGAGTTACAGATGTTGTGAGCCTCCACGTGGGTGCTGGGGATTGAACCAGGGTCTTCTATACAAGCAGCAAGTGCTCTTAACCACTGAGCCAGCTCTCTATCCCCATTTTTGTTTGTTTGTTTCTGTTTTGTTTGTCTGCTTATTTTGAGACAGAGTTTCTTTGAGTATGCTTAGCTGTCCTGGAACTTGCTTTATATACCATTTGGCCTAAGATTAACAGAGATCCACCTGCCTCTGCCTTCCAAGCACTGGGATAAAAGGCGTGTGCTACCATGCTTGGTCCTATAAAGTGGCTTTAATGGTGAACATATTGGAGTGAAAACAAGACATTAATTTACAGAAACATATCAAGTGACTACTACTCTAGATAGACTATGGATGTGACGTGACTCAAGAGTCATGACTGCCAGGCATGGTGGCGCACGCCTTTAATCCCAGCACTCGGGAGGCAGAGGCAGGCAGATTTCTGAGTTCGAGGCCAGCCTGGTCTACAAAGTGAGTTCCAGGACAGCCAGGGCTATACAGAGAAACCCTGTCTCAAAAAAAAAAAAAAAAAAAAAAAAAAGGAGTCATGACTGATGCCAGCATCTGGGAGACTTGCTTTTAGCAGTTGCTCAGACTCTGGCTGGTCACTGTGATCCTTCAAGGCTGACAGCCCTGGGGCTGGGAGTGGGACTGCTTCAACTCTACTGCAAAACAAGCAAGGTTAGCAGTCTCTGATGTTTTGAACAAAGTGCAGATCTTGAGAGCTCAGCAAGTCTCTGATGAGCAAGCGGCAAAGCTTTGCCTTAGAGGGACTTAGTCTTAGCCTCCAAGGAAGAGTGGAATCTAAGGGAAGATTAAGAGGAAATGAGAGTTCTTCCAGGTAGAAAGAATGGCATAAAGGTCATAGTAATCAAGATGTATTTATGGGCTGCTGAGTTTTGGAAGCAAAGACCAGTGAGAGAAAAGAACATGCCAGATGTGGTGACAGGAGGGTCGGGAGTTCTTGGTCATTGGCAACTGCTTAGGGAGTTCAAGGGCAACCTGGGCTACTTGAAACCTGTCTCAAACAGAGTTGGTGATATAGCTCAACGAGGGAAAGGTGCCTGGTGCAGAGCCTGATAAACTAACACATGGAAGGAAAGAACCAATTCCCCCCCACACACAAGTTCTCCTCTGATCTCACATAACCATCCATTACATAAGCACGCACTCAATAGATAAAATGTTAAAATGCCCCTAAGCAGGGGAAAGGAGAGAAAGAAAGGAAGAAAATCTGTTTGGAGAGACTGAAAAAAATCTAAAAGGACCTGAGCCTTCATTTATGGGGTCATACCCAGCCTCAGAAAATCCTTTAGAAAAACGGAGGTTAGAAAATGAGGTGGTCCAGCAAGTTAAAACCCTTTCTGCACAAGCTTGATGACCTGCATTAGACCCCTGGGAAACCCCGCAGAAGGAGAGAAATGACTCTTAACTGTGTCCTCTGACCGCCACACATGCATGTTGGCACACACACACACACACCTTCAACTCACATTCACATGTACACACACACACACATGATCATAATGTGTAATGAATAAAAGAGAGGAAGAGGCTGGAACTGAATCTCAGTTAACAAAATGTGTGGGTTAAAGCCTTGGGTTCAATCCCCGGCATGAATAAACTAGGCAGCATGATGACTCACATCTGTAATCACAGATGTCAGCAGATAGAGACAGGAGAATCAGAGATTCGCGGTCGTCCTCAGCTGTGTATCAAGTTTGAGACTAGGCCAGGATACATGAGACTTGACTCAGAAAAACAAAACACAGCACAGACCAGAACAATAAGAAAACATTTTAAAGCCACGTGTGGTAGCTCATGCGTTTAATCTTGGCTTTTGGGAGGCTGAGGTAGGAGGACTAAGAGTTCAAGGTTAGCCTGGATTACATAGCAAGACCTTGTCTCAACAACAAGCAAAGCCTTGGGTTTGATAATGATGGTGATGGTGATAATGATGGTGATGGTGATGATGATGATGTCTCCTGGCAACACTTCCATGCATGCACATAGTACACTGGGGCTATTTTACCTCCTCTTACTCTCTCAGTCTCTCATTAAAAGCTCCTTTAGGGGCAGGGACTGGGGGGAGAGAGCTATACCTGCTCAGAGGAGAAGGGAAAGGGGGATGGGGAAAGGATTACGGAGGGGGCAGTGGGCAGGATGTAAAGAACAAAGTAAATAAGTAAAATAATACATACATACATACATACATACATACATACATACATACATACATACATCTGGTCTACTCTTGTTTTGAGACATTGTTTCTCTGCAGCCTTGCTTTGTTTTGAGACATTGTTTCTCTGTGTAATCCTGCCTGTCCAGGAACTCACAGAGATCTACTTGCCTCTGCCTCCGGGGTGCTGGGATTAAAGGTTTATACCACCTTCCCACAAAAACCCGTCTAGTTTTTTAATTTCTATGTGTATGAGTTCCAATTTGTGTATATACACCACTGCATACAGTGCCTGAGGAGGCTGGGATTGGGCAACAGATCTCCTGGAACTGGAGTTACAGATGGTTGTGAGTTAGCCACCATGTGACTTCTGAGACCCAAATTGGGGTCCTGTGGAACGCCTAACTGCTGAGTAATCTCTTCAGTCCATCACAGAAAGCTCTTGAGCAGGTGAGGAACGTGCTGAAAGAACTCAGCTGCTGCGCGTCTAGCACCTGGTTTAGGGGGGGAAATTCTTCCCTTGTCCAGTCTAATCCTGCTGGTCGTTCAGCCCTCAAATATTTATCAAAGGCTGGGAGACAGCAGACACTGCCCTGTGAATTCAATGATGCATAAAAATAGACTCCTCAGCTCACAATTCTCTAGCGAGCCAGAGACTAAACGCAAGAATCTCATCAACATCAAAGTACAAGTGTAGCGAAATCCTCGGGGAGGCGTCCCTGGCATTGTGAGCCCATTCAGGAGCGGGAGGGTGTGTGTGTGTGTGTGTGTGTGTGTGTGTGTGTGTGTGTGTGTGTGTGTGTGTGAGGGGGGGGGGGATGGGGGGGGCCTGGTTTAGTAGCTCAGTGAGGTTGTTCTGGGTTGAGAACTGGCATCAGAGTAGATTTTAGAAGGAGAAGGGATTAGACAGGTGAGGAGAAGGAAACACACTTTAAAGCAAGGACCCTGTGGCTGCCGAAGAGGCATGCAGAGCCCCAGGTGGAAAGTCTGGGTCTCTAAGGGAGTACAGGGGGTTGTGTTAGGAACAGACACTGGGGATCAGTAAAGGCCAATAGCCTTTAAAGATTTGGACCTATCTCCTGGAACAGACGGGTGTAGTAAACCTAGCTATGGTGGGAGCAGGTGATATTGTAAAAACAAGCTCCCAGGAGCTGTGGAGGCTCTTGAGTGGCTTCTCCGAAGCCTGTCTAAAGGAACGGTGCAGGAAACACGCAGCAGCTGAACTGCCAGGGGAGAGTCCGACAGAGGGTAAGTTGAGAAGGGCGAGCAAAAACTACGTCCATGCACAGCCGTGGTCTAGGGGAAGAGACCCTGAGAGGACCTATTAGCAAGATTCTCAGGCATCAGGGAAGAAAAGCCGGCTCCTGGAGGAGAACGCCCCACCTCTCAGAATCGAGAAGCTGTGGCAGTGACCGAGTTTGCCCAGGAGAGGGCTCCACCCTGGGGAAGATGGCTAAGTCTCAAGGATGCAGATCATCTCTGAGATCCTCTCCCAGAGAAATGATGTCCAAGAACAGGGCCCTGGGGACGCCCTGCCAGGCCTAGAGGAAAGGGAACTGGGGACAGCGGCTGGAGGCAGGCTTCACAGCACCACTTAAGGCACCTGAATAGAAAGAAGAGGGAAGGGGACCAGGAAGAGCACTGAGCCCCAGTGACCAGTTTATGAATCAGGGACAGAGAGGTGGCAAGTTTGGGTGATCCGCAAGCCAGGAAGGCCTATGGGTCCTGGGTCCCCATTCCCCAGGGGAAAGACACAATGGGTATAGTTTTGCTTCCTCCTGGATGTGGTGAGGAAAGGGAAGTGGAGCAATGGCCAGGATGATGGGAACAGAAATGACTGGAAGGAGACATCTTCCCCTCCTCTCACCCCATCCTTTTCTTTCCAAACCTCCCTGGACTGCAGAAAAATAAGGAGACGGGGAAAACGTCTTTAAAAGGATCTGGTATAGAGACGAGGAATTGGAACAGAGCCCCCATGAAGTTTTTCTATAGTTTTTATTTTGTGTATATTTATGTGTCTGAGTATTTGCTTGGAGGTATGCATGGGAATCATATGTATCTGGTCTCCACAGAGGCCAGAAGAGGACATTAGATCCCCTGCAACTGGGTTTACAGGTGTCTGTGAGCTGCTATGTAGGTCCTGGGTATTGAACCTAGGTCCTATGCAAAAGCCCCCAGGTCTCTTAACTGCTTAGCCATCTCTCCAATCACAACTTATCCTTTTTCTTTTTTCTTTTTTTTTTTTTTTTTTTTTTTTTTTTTTGACTTTTGACTTTTTGAGACAGGGTTTTTCTGTGTAGCCCTGGCTGTCCTGGAACTCACTTTGTAGACCAGGCTGACCTCAAACTCAGAAATCTGCCTGCCTCTGCCTCCCGAGTGCTGGGATTAAAGGCGTGTGCCACCACGCCCGGCTACTTATCCATATTTTAATAGTGTAAGGAGTGTTTATAGAGACCTAGGTTTACCTGAAAATGTATGTGGACATGCATTTCATCCTTTTTTTATTTTTTTTGTTTTGGTTTGGTTTGGTTTTTGGTTTTTCGAGACAGGATTTCTCTGTATGGCTCTGGCTGTCCTGGAACTCACTTTGTGCATTTCATCTTTATTCAGTCGCCCAGATGTGCTTGTTCATACACACCAACACACATGAACCTATGTAGGTGCTCACACCCACCCACTCATACATCCACATGCTCAGCATGTTACACATCTGTACTCTCAGCCATGCCCAACAGATGCAGCTGTTCACAGTGGTCCACGAGCTGTGTGTGTCATGAATACTCCCTAGTAGAGGTGACTGACTCTATACTGGTATGTGGAAATAATAGCAAATTCAGAGAGGCAACATGTGGGTAGGTGGAGGAGGCGTCCTAAGATGGGTTCTGTATATTTGAGGGTGTGCGTGTAGTAATGTGTGTGCATTTGGTCATGTGTTCATTCACTTAGCAAAGTCAGCGGGAAGCCACCATGTGCCAAGCCTTGAGCTGGATTAATCAACTACAAGCACTACTCCCATTCACTTTTTTTTTTTTTTTTTAAAGATTTATCCATTTATTATATGTAAGTACACTGTAGCTGTCTTCAGACACTCCAGAAGAAGGAGTCAGATCTCATTACGGGTGGTTGTGAGCCACCATGTGGTTGCTGGGATTTGAACTCGGGACCTTTGGAAGAACAATCAGGTGCTCTTACCCACTGAGCCATCTCACCAGCCCTCCCATTCACTTCTAATGGGCTCATCGAAGACAGGCCTTTAGGACACAGCTGGTAAATGTCCCTCTGGAGGTGGTCCCATGTGCCATGAAGGGAAGTGGGCACCGGGTTAGAGAATATCCTCCAGTGGAGTAAATAAAGATCCCAGACTGGAGAGCATCCTCCGGACATGAATCCCCCGACCTCAGCTGTACAGTATCTGCTTGCATCATTTCTAGTCTCTCACACGTAAAGAGGCCTGTAAGGTGAGCAGAAAGACTTGACTCCATATGGGGTATAGATCTCACCTGTGTAGCAACCTACTTCTTGAGGGGGCCTCATAATTGCGGTGATGATATGTATCCTGCAAGGATGTAGTAGTCACTGATTGTAGCATATAAAAACTACCACCTAATAAGAACTTAGTGGGTTTTTATTTATTTTATTTATTTTTAAAATTTTTTTTAAACTTTATTTATTTAATGTATGAGTGTTTGGCTGCATATATATCTGCCTGACTGAAGAGGGCATCATATCCCCATATAGATGGCTGCGAGGCACCATGTGGTTGCTGGGAATTGAACTCATGACCTCTGAAAGAGCAGCCTATGCTCTTAACCACTGAACCATCTCTCCAGCCCCTAAGTGGTGTTTTGTTTTGTTTTGTTTTGTTTTGTTTTGTTTTGTTTTGTTTTGTTTTGTTTTGTTTTGTTTTGTTTTTTGAGACAGGGTTTCTCTGTGTAGCCCTGGCTGTTCTAAAACTTCCTCTGTAGACCAGGCTGACCTTGAACTCACAGAGATTGCCTCTGCCTCTGCCTCTGCCTCTGCCTCTGCCTCTGCCTCTGCCTCTGCCTCTGCCTCTGCCTCTGCCTCTGCCTCTGCCTCTGCCTCTGCCTCTGCCTCTGCCTCTGCCTCTGCCTCTGCCTCTGCCTCTGCCTCTGCCTCTGCCTCCTCTGCCTCTGCCTCCGCCTCTGCCTCTGCTGAGCTGGGATTAAAGGCATCCACTGCCACTGCCGTCTTCGTGACTTAATCACATTCAGTACAAATAATTTCAGGAATCTATGAGATGACCTAAAACCAGTCCTAAAGTCAGACCCACAGAAAATACTAAATCTGTCCTACACTCTTTTCTATTCTAGAACGAGTACTTTTCACTGAAGATATCAGATCTATCAATAGATCTTATAACTACCCTACTCCATCTCTCCCAAAGAGTCAAAATCAGTCCTACTCCTAGCCAGGCCTGTAGGGACGGCCTCTCCCAGCTCTGGGATAAAGAGCTGTTTCTGGATAGCAATATTTACTTATTTTGGTTGCTCTTCCAACCATGTATCTCTCACTAGCTGCTGCTCCTTCTTCTCTTCCTCCTCCTCTTCTTCCTTCTCCTTCTCCTGATTTATTGGTTTATTTTATGTATATGAGTGCTCTATCTGTATGTACAACTGCCTGCCAGAAGAAGGCATCAGAACTCATTAGAGATGGTTGTGAGCCACCATGAGGTTGCTGGGAATTGAACTCAGGTCCTCTGGAAGAGCAGCTCTTAACCCAGCACTGAGCCATCTTTCCTGTGCCCAGGCTTCATTTTCTTCTCTCTTTCATGCAGGTGTTGTGGTGCCCAGTTAAACAGCCTCTTGGCTGATGTGCAGTGAGCGTCTTGCTGGTGTCATCTCAGGTTGGCCGGCCTGGTGTCCTTTCTCCTGCCACACTCCACACATTGTTTCACGCACCTGGGAGGCTTACCTGTATTCTTGTATCTTTCTCCTTGGCTTTGTGGTTGATGGAGAAACTGGACTACCCCAGACTGACTGGTTTCTATTTTAAACATTCTTGGACTTTTGCTGGACGACAAACTTGCATTTCCCAGGAGCACATTTGCTTGGGGGTAAAACATACATGTGCTCACTCTTTGAGTCTTTGTTTGGGTTTTGTTTTTTTGAGACAGGGTTTCTCTGTGTAATCCTGGCTGTCCTGGAACTCACTCTGTAGAGCAGGCTGGCCTCGAACTCAGAGATCCACCTGCCTCTGCCTGGGAGGTGCTGGGATTAAAGGCATGGCCACCATCACCTGGCTGCTTGTGCTCACTCTTAAGTACTGCTAGCACTGGTCTGTAGTGACCTTCCTGTCCCAGCAGTCAGTGCTGTCTGGTTGTCAGGCTGTTCCATCCTAGCCACTCTGGGGGGCATCTGATTTCTTTCTATTTCATAATGATAGTGTATATCACCTTTGGATCAGATGTTACACCAGGAACTTTGTATTCATAGTCTTTAATCCCTACAGCTCTAGAGAGTATTATTTTTCTCTTTAGTTCTTTCCCCTCTGAACATATTAAATCTTAAAAAAAAATACATTATTGTTCATTTGGGGGATTGAACGAAGAGCCTTCTTCATGCTAAGCACACACCAGCCAAAGGAAAGCATTGCTACCTCCATGAGGCTCTGAGTGGCTAATGGTTTGAATAAGGTGACACGGATGACAGGTAACAGAACCAATGTGTAAACACACAGCTGTCCCTGTGCCCAAATGTGCTCAAATAGGTTGTGTTGCCTCTCTCCTGCCACATAGTATGGAGCAAAAGCCTTGCTTATTCCTCCCAAGTTGCTCTGTGGAGCCAGAGGACCAGCTTACTAAGGATGGCTGAGTTTGATGAGTGGATGCCTGTGAAGAGGTTGTGCTTGGGACACTCAACACTAAGGAGGGAGCACAGACATCAGCACAGACCCACAGAGGGGCTCCCAGTGGCAATGGAAACCCATCCTAGATCAGAACTGTTCTTTGAGAAGGAGGGAGGGAAGGAGAAAGGGGAGAAAGAGAGAGAGAGAGAGAGAGAGAGAGAGAGAGAGAGAGAGGGAGAGAGAGAGAGAGAAAGGAAAAGAAATACTACCCTTAATCAACTCAGACCCTAGTTCCCTCATCTGTAAGATGTAGAAAATATGGTTAAGTAAAAGAATGAGGGGCTGGTGAGATGGCTCAGCAGGTAAGAGCACCCGACTGCTCTTCCGAAGGTCCAGAGTTCAAATCCCAGCAACCACATGGTGGCTCACAACCATCCGTAACAAGACCTGACTCCCTCTTCTGGTGTGTCTGAAGATAGCTACAGTGTACTTATATATAATAATAAATAAATCTTTAAAAAAAAAAAAAAAAGAATGAGGAGCAGCCAGTGCCACACCAAACATAAATTAAGATAGTGTGGGACATGTTTTGTTTGTTTGGTACAGGATCTAACTATGCAGCCCAGGCTGGCCTGAAGCTTACAGTCTTCCCTCTTTGGCCTCCTGACTGATAGCAAATTAGAATTTTCAACTTCATAGGATTTTTGTCTTATCAAAGTGTGTACTTTTATTTACTTAATCTATATCTTTCTCATTATTGTTGTTGTTGTTGTTGTTTTGGTTTTTTGTTTGTTTTTCATTTTTGTTTTGTCTTTGTTTTTTTGAGACAGGGTTTCTCTGTATAGCCCTGGCTGTTCTGGAACTCACTCTGTAGACCAGGCTGGCCTAGAACTCAGAAATCCGCCTGCCTCTGCCACCACTTGTGCCACCACGCCCAGATTGAAAGCAGGGTTTCTTTGTGTAGCATTGGTTGTCCAGGAACTCACTCAGTAGATCAGCCTGGCCTTGAACTCACAGAGATCAGGAGTGCTAGGATGAAAGGGGTGGGCTACCACCACTGCCCAGCTCATCTACATATTTCTGATTTACAAAAGAGAGTTTCACAGAGGATTTCTACACTTTTCCTTTTGGTCTTTCTCACTGATCCTCTTGCTCCTTCCTTGTCCCTTCTTTTGCCTCAACCCATGTTCCTCCTTCCATTTTGTTCAATGTCCTCCCTTCTCCTCCCTTAAAGTCTCTGTCTGTCTGTCTGTCTGTGTATCTGTCTGTCTTTGTCTGTCTGTGTGTCTCTCTGCTTCTCTCTGTTCCTCTGTTTCTCTCTCTGTCTCTCTCTGTCTCTCTCTGTCTCTCTCTGTCTCTCTGTCTCTGTCTCTCTCTGTCTCTCTGTCTCTCTGTCTCTCTCTCATTTTGTTACTGTGAAACTTAGGGTCCCCAGTCTCAATAATGAAACAACTTAGAAGTGGATTCAAGGACAATGTTGTTAGAATTTAAGGGGAAACAAGTCAGCTGCCTCCAGGAGAAGAGATGGAGAAAAGTCACACCTTCTAAGTTAGGCCGGAAGAGAAATAGAATTTTTTTTAACTTAAACACTTTTCACACAGTAGATTAGGATCATGTTTTCCCCTTGCCCAGATCCTCCCAGATCCCAGCCCCCACCTCTTTCCCAGCCCACCCTTATGTTTTTTTGATTCTCTCTATCTTTAAAAAAAACAACAACAACAAATAAGCCAGGCAGTGGTGGCACACGCCTTTAATCCCAGCACTCGGGAGGCAGAGGCAGGTGGATTTCTGAGTTCGAGGCCAGCCTGATCTACAGAGTCAGTTCCAGGATAGCCAGGGCTATACAGAGAAACCCTGTCTCGAAAAATCAAAAAACAAACAAACAAACAAACAAATAAGAACAACAAAAGCACGTGCAAAAAGTATGTTCCTAAAAAACCTGGGGAGGGGTGGGGGGCTCAAATAAATAAAAAAGACAAAAAGTTTACAAAAATACCATTGGGTTCATTTTGTGTTTGTCAACTACTCCTGGCACCAGGAATATGGTTAATATTCCCAATGAGACTCCATTTAAAAAGGGGGAGGGCTGGAGCGATGGCTCAGCAATTAAGAGCACTGACTGCTCTTCCAGAGGTCCTGAGTTTAAATCCCAGAAACCACATGATGACTCACAACCATCTGTAATGGGGTCTGATGCCTTCTTCTGGTGTGTCTGAAGACAGCTACAGTGTGCATTAAATACATTAAATAAATGCTCTGAACCACAAAGCCATCTCTCCAGCCCATAAATAGTTCTTTAAAAAATAAAATAAAATTTAAAAAGCTGATTTTTCCATAACCAGCAGTTATCAGCTGCAGATAGCTTCTTGCTTAGGAGTAGGCGCCCCAGTCCACTTCCTCCTCTCAGTGCTGGGACCCTGTCCGGCCTGAACCTGAATAAGCCTCTTGGCTGCTACCACAGTCTATGTGAGTGCATCCATCCTGTTGTACTGGAAGACATTGTTTCTTTGCAATCACCCAGTCACCTCTGGTTCTTACAATCTTTCTCCCTCCTCTTCTGAGTAAATCCCAGAGCCTTGAAGGGAGAGATGTAATAGAGACACCCCACTGAGACCTGAGTGCTCCCAAGTCCCTCACTGTTTGCACACTGTACAGTTTGATAGGATTTTTCCAATTGCAACCCTCCCTTTTGTAGTTTTACAAAATATGTTTCCAGATGCTTAATCTTAGAGGCCCAGGTTGAGATCTGGGTGGGACCCGGGCATATACAACTTTTGTTGTTGTTCTTATTTCAAGCCAGGGTTTCTCTGTGTAGCCCTGGCTGTCCTGGAACTCACTCTGTAGAGCAGACTGGCCTCGAACTTAGAGATCTGCCTACCTCTGCCTTCTGAGTGCTGGGATTAAAGATGTGCACCACCACTGCCCAACTTTTCTGGGCGACTCTCACGGTCAGGTTAAGGGTAAGGGCAGCTGAGGTACAGATCTGAGGCATACCCAGTGCCTCTCTGGGGTGGGAATGAGGAGTACTCTCCGGGGAATCTTCTGTAAAGGGCCAAACCCACCTCTGACCTGGAACTTTAGAGGAGGAGGCAGATTCAGGAGTGTGTGCTACATGCATAAGTGTGAATATGTACCTGGAAAGCACAGGGAGGGAGGGGCTCCGGATGGAGGACATAAGTAACCTGGCCCACTGCTGTCAGGACTTGGCTCCTCAAGGACCTGGCTGTTTCCTTAACTTCAACTTCATTTAGCTTCTTGTAAAAGTGATCTGTTCCTGACTGCCCCGACTTCTTTTTATATATATATATAAATAATAAAAAAATATGTAATAAAATATATATTTTTTATTACATATTTTCCTCAATTACATTTCCAATGCTATCCCAAAAGTCCCCCATACCCTCCCCCCCCACTTCCCTACCCACCCACTCCCCCTTTTTGGCCGTGGCATTCCCCTTACTGGGGCATATAAAGTTTGCGTGTCCAATGGACCTCTCTTTCCAGTGATGGCCAACTAGGCCATCTTTTGATACATATGCAGCTAGAGTCAAGAGCTCCGGGGTACTGGTTAGTTCATAATGTTGTTCCACCTATAGGGTTGCAGATCCCTTTAGCTCCTTGGGTACTTTCTCTAGCTCCTCCATTGGGAGCCCTGTGATCCATCCAATAGCTGACTGTGAGCATCCACTTCTGTGTTTGCTAGGCCCCGGCATAGTCTCACAAGAGACAGCTACATCTGGGTCCTTTCGATAAAATCTTGCTAGTGTATGCAATGGTGTCAGCGTTTGGAAGCTGATTATGGGGTGGATCCCTGGATATCTGCCCTGACTTCTAAGATGGTGGTGGGCACCCTGGGATCTGAAATAAGAGCTCAGTTGCTATTGTTCTTATTTCTGCTAATCCCTTCCCTACCTCAAAGTCTGAGAAGCAGAAGAGGTTTGGAGCAGGGAAGAGGTCACCCAGCTGATTTCTCTCCTGCCCAGGTCCTCAAATCTTGGGCTCTCTCCCCAAGACCATGAGACCTTGCTCTCCCTTATTCTTATGCTTGGTAGAAGGAACCAGAGAACCCCACAGGGCTTGGCTAGGGCCTCTGTGTGTCCTCAAGTGGGAGCGAGTACAGGTCCTGCCTTTGCTGGGAAGAGTATGTGGGAAGAGAAGAGGGGAAATAAAACAGAGGGCAGGATTAATGGTGTGGCTTCAAAAGCTAATAGTGCATTTACCAACATCTCCTCCTCTGACTCTCCCATCCCATCCCGGGGAAATGGCCACAACTTGAGGCAGCCTGTCTCTTTGGAGTCCTGGTCCAGCCCCTCTGAATCTCTCTATCTCCCTTGATTTTGGAGTCGGAAAGAAAACTTCTCATGGTGAGGGAGACTCTTCTACATCCCCAACATCCTCTGGAGATGAAAGTTAGATGCCAGTGCTTCTGGTCAAGCCTATGCTATCCCCAGAGCTG
>NC_000085.6:45297346-45322346 GCF_000001635.26 Mus musculus
TTTAGGGTTCAAGAAAAAAACTGAGACTATGTAAGGCCCCCAGCAACCCATCCTCTGTGGCTAAGAACCCTAAAAGACCCCAGTCCTGCCAAAGGAGGAAATTCCTCTGCGGGCAAATTCTTGGAGGATTTTCTGATTACTTGGTGGTTGGGACTAAACACTAGATGAAGTAGACTGACATATTTCGTCTTCACAGCAACTCAGGAACGAGGTGATGATATCGTTCCCACTTTTTAGATGTAGGAAAGTCAAAAGACATCCACGCTTCTGTCAGCTACGGAGTGACAGGAGCAGGTTCTGAGGCAAGCTCAGTGCTCTGTCCAGGGAGCCTCCGACTTGACCGTTTTTTTGCTGAGCAGTGTGGGTAGCTCTCTCCAGAGTGCTATGGAGCTTGGCTAAACAAGGAGGTCTAATTCAGGGATACTCTAGTTCCTCATTTCCCAGGTTATAGAATAGGACCCCTGTGACCTGTCATCTCATTTCAGAGTGGCCAGCCAGAAGGCAAAGAGGTGGAAGCAGGGCTAATTCAAGCGTTGCTAAGGGCAGCAGAGGGGGCAGCTATAGTTGAGGTCAAGTGGAGGGCCAGAGAAACTTGGCAAAGTTTGTTCTCTGTGACTGAAGGTGTGTTTCCTCAGGCAGCCCACCAGGATGTCTAGGGACCAGAGGTTCCAGCAGAGGGTGCTATACAAGAGCGAGGAGACAAAGTGGTACCAAACTGTCCTGTATGCTGAATTCAGTCTCAACCTTCTTAGCTGGCCTAGAGAAAGACTCTAACCACCCACACCAAGCTTCCTCCATCCTTCAGCAGGGCCCTTCTCTCCTCTCCTTCATCCATACTCCAGCCTCAAGGGGCTTCGATTCACCCTATTATCTTAGTAGCCCAGTGATGAACAACCCCTTGTTCACCTTGTTTCTGCTGACACAAGGATGGGACTCTTTAAAGACATTGTAGTAGGGAGAGAGAGAGAGAGAGAGAGAGAGAGAGAGAGAGAGAGAGAGAGAGAGAGAGAGAGAGAGAGAGAGATCAGAAGAGCCAAATGTGTTCTTATTACAGCCAGGCACTGATCATAAGAACTTTGCCTAAAATCTTCCCACTAATGCTAAGAGGTAGGGACCCCTATTCTACAGATGGAGGGAAAGAGGTTCAAGCTGGTAAATGCCACAACTGAGATTTGGATCCAGGCAGCACACCCTTATGTAACACACGTTTTTCTGAAGCAGATAAGGTGAGAGGGAGACAGAGAGAGGCGGGGGGGGGGGGGGGGGGGAGAGGCTTTAAAGCTCTTTCAATTTTTTTCTTGTTGTTGTTTTTGTTTGTTTGTTTTGTTTTGTCTTTTGGAAACAGGATCCCTCTACATAGCTGTAGCTGTTCTGGAAATCACTAAGTAGACCAGGCTTGTCTTGAACTCACATCCACCTGCCTCTGCCTCCAAAGTGCTGGATTAAAGTCCTGTGCCATCACAGTTAGCTTCAAATTTTTCATAGTGCACTAGGCTAAACACTTACATTCCCCATGGCATCCTTGCCCATCACTGCAGTCCTATAAGGCATGGCAAAGTGGGGCATGCATTAACAATGCCAAAGGAATTCTAAAACAACCCAAGACCTCAGAGGACTGCCTGCCAGACCCCAGCACAAAGATAAGTATTTACCCTGATCTTAGTGTTGGCCGGTGTAGGTTCTAGACTCAGCCACACTGACTGCTAGCCAGAGGTTCAGTGAAACCAGAGGCAGGTCTTCTGGTCTGATCCTTAAGCCTTTCTGAAACCTTCTCTTCATTCGTCTCCCTAGACCATATGAGAGCCAGTATTGGCTTCCATAGTTAGTCCTTAGGGCCCCCAAATATCTACCTCCATTTCCCTCCATAGACTCGTCAGCATCCTTAGGAGCCCTCAGGGGCCACTCTTCCTTGAGCTCAGGTCTCAGTTGTGCCTGTCAGCCTGCAGCATATGGCTAGGGCCAGGGCCACTCTTCAGCAGCACAGCTCCCTCACCCTGGCCCCTTCTGAGTTCAAGTTGACCTGGAAGCCAGAAGCCCTCTGCCTCCACCTGTTCCCGGCCCCATCGGGACAGACACTATTTTGCTGTCCCCTCAACACAAGCCCTCTGCTGCTCTTGTTCCTGACACAAGAGTTTCCTCCAAATCCCTACACTGCCTTCTGTGACCCACTTAGAATCCTAACTCCATGGACCTAAAATAGAAAGCACTCAACACAAGCTTTTCACTTCCCGCTACTGCTGAATAAAGCTTGCCTCTCAGGAAAAAAGAGATACAAAGCCACCAAAGTAACAGTTGCCCACCTATTTGAAATATTTAACCACCATTCATTTGTCCAGACTAACACAATTGTTTCCTACTTGCCTCAAGTGATATCAGTTCATGTGAGTCTCTCCTAGTATGTGATGTGTGTGTGTGTGTGTGTGTGTGTGTGTGTGTGTGAGAGAGAGAGAGAGAGAGAGAGAGAGAGAGAGAGAGAGAGAGAGAGAGAGAAAGAGAGAGAGAGAGATATCTGGGGCATTGATCTGGCTCCATTGATAGCTGATTGTTTTTACATGTGACTCGGTTGCATTCCTCAAATCTCTGCCCTTCTGCACGGTTTGCATGACAAGCAGCCAGAGGCCTCAGTGGGGAGAGGTCGCTCACCTCTGACCAGGATATAATTGGAAAAAGAAGGTCATTGCCGCCTTTGCTTCTGGGGCAGATCGGCTTAGTTCCATTTGTGTCACAAGCTCTTGCCAGCACATATTCTCAATGACATGGAGACAATGGCTGTGCCCCACCATGGAGCCCACAGAGATGTGCTCAATGTGACACAAACATACCACAGACCCACACTCACTCTCATCAGAGCAGGCATGTACACTGTCACGCGCACACAATAGGTACTGTCAATAAACACAGGCGACATTGATGACACACAGGACGATGGGTACCCAGTGACATCCAGACAGAGAGGGTGCACAAAGAGAAGCAAAAAGCAATGCTTATCCAATCACACAGATACCCAACATTCACACATTTGTGACATGGGCATATTCACAAGGGCAAATACCCAGGGCTGAGCTACCACATTCAACCAAAACAAACAAACAAACAAACAAAAACCCAACGCATCAGTAGTGGTTCTCTTTAGGTAATACGTGGAATTGTATCAGAATTAAATGGGGGAGCTCTGACAAAGGTACATGATTCCAGAACCCCCTGCTGGCACATGCACACCTTTTACAGTTAAGGAATGTGAGTAAATCTATTTGTGTTAAAGGAGCTTCATCAAGCAATTCTGATGGAAACAGAGGCTGGGAATCATTGATGAGCTTCTACCGTTGGGCTCTCCTCTTCCCAATGGTACAGCTTGTTGGCAGGGAGGTCGGGCTATATGTTCTTTTCACAGTCCAGGAGGGGACAGGTTACAAGCTGATGAAAAGAAAGGGGTGATGTGTCAGTGACCAAGAGATTAGGTGGTCAGACAGTTCCCAGGAAACGAAGGAGTTAAAACTGGGCTTCATGCCATTGATCCTTAGCAACCTTGGCTGGACTGCTTAGCGCCTTATTCAGCGCGTTGAAGGACCCCTCTTGTGGGGGACATTTCTAGGATTCCATATATCGCCGTCAGGATGTGACGGCCCAAATGGCATACCCAGGTCTAGCTGACAGTAACCATTGGCTAGCCCCAGGCTCTTTGGGCAATAAACTGCTCCAGGGTCCCAGGGAAACCAGCCCAATACTAGTGAAAGTCAACGGCTCCTCCTATTCCTGGGCAGGGGCACTGCCCTTCTCCCACCCCAGCTGCATGCACCTTAAGGCCTCTGGGAGAGGGTAGAGGTCGTTGGCCATGCAAGGACCAGGCATTGGAAGCGACAGGTCACAGACAGCCTCGACGAGGAAGCACGGAGATCCCCTTGGCGACCAACAGGGTCGCGCCGCCCCCTGGCGGTTCCACAACACAGTTGAGGTCGGAGAAGCCAGCAGTTTGGGGGTCGCACAGCTCAGAGACTGGTTCCTCCTTCCTCAATTCTAGGGGTTGAAGGATGGGATGCTAAAGCAATGCCCCCATAAGGACCTCCTGTACCGTCCTTCCCTTTGACCCTCCCCCGTCCCCTTCTTTTTCTCCTCTCCCCCTCCTTCCCTCTCCATCTCCACTCTTCTTCCTTCCTCCTCTCCTCTCCCTCCCTCCCCGCCGTCCTTCGCCCACCCCTCCCGCCCCCGCCAGGCAGCGCCTCGGTGCGCCAGCTTGGCAGTTAGCCCATTAGATCTCGTACTATTGATCCGCTTCTGAGCCGAAGCTGACAGTGCCCCCCTTCCCGATCCCCCCCCCCCGTCCCCATTCCCCGCGGCCCCCTCTCTTCTCCCCTCCCTCCCATCTTCAGGCAGTCCTGGCCTGAGATCACCCCAACACCCCCTCTCCCGCCCCCCAGCCCTCAGCGGGCTGTGCGGAAGTCTCGCCCTCACGAAGGACAGGAACAAATGTAATTAAAGCGATCTGCAAGGGGGGTACGTCCTAGCAAGCAAGCGCAAGCGGGGGTCCCAGCGGCCCGCGCGGGGCCCGCCACCTCCTTTCTTCCCCGTCCCTTCCTCGCGCACCCCACCCCCGGCCCCCCGGAGCGGGAGCATTTGGGTTGAGCGGCGCCTGTCCTATAAATCCACATATAATTCTCGCCTTTCCTGTTCAGCTAAGGAAAATAAACGTGTAAGGCTGTTTCTGGGAGCCCAGCTCGGGGACCGCTCTAAATTCTCCTCTTATTGAGTCGAGGCTGGAAATCATTCAGCTCGGCGGCGCGCCCCAGATCCCCCCCGCCCCCCCGCAGGTCGCTGGGGTCCGGGCCCGCGCCTGCCGCGCACACGCACGCGCGCACACAGAAGGCAGGCGCTGGGTATATAAATATCTCCAGCTCTCCCCATAGCCGGGCAGATTTATTCCGCTGCCAAGCCTGCAGAAAATTGACTTGTTCATGGAGGCGGCTATTGACACATCACCGGGGGGAGGGTTAGGGGAGAAAGCAGTGGAGCCGGCGCCCCTCCATTATACGTTAATGTAATCAGCAGTGTGCGAAATGACTGCGCGGAAAATAGCATCACTGACATTTATATTAGAGGATATTGATGGCAGGAGCTGTGACCGCATCACTCTGCCTCCCGTTTCCACGGATTGACACAGGAGCCTCTTGTTGGCTCCATCCACGCTTGCCTCCCCTCCCCCTCCCCCTCCTTCCCTTCTCTCTTCCTCTCTCCGCCCACTCTGTGTCTCTCCGGCTCTCCCCTTCTCTTACCCCCACTCTGCTTGTTCCCTCTTCTGATCATTCATTTTCCAAACAACTCTTGAGTACCTACTGGGTGCCCCTCTCAAGGATCTTTGCTCGTGAATTTGCCTAGGTTTATCCCTCTCTTCCCACCCACCCCCTTTCTGCTTTTGCCCGCTCTCTCCCGCCTCCCCAGCTCAGCTTCCCCTCCCCCTTCCTGCCTTGGCTCGATGGCTGGACCGCTGCTGTCACAGCAGATAGATAATTGAAAAATGGTCCTCACCTTTGCAGCCAGCAGGAGTGGTTCAGGCGGTAACCGCCGGGGTTACCTAACTCCATCTCTCAGGCCCAGGCTCCAAAAGAGATTCTGAGGAAATTGGATTTTACATGGCTGTTTTATCTGGGCAGAGGTTTTAGTGTATATAAATACAGGCAAGGACGCCTTGGCGGGAAGGATGAGTGAGGCCAGATGTTCTGTTCTACCTACACCACCTCCAGGTTCAGAGGAGGCGGGCAGGCCTTGGGCTCTGCTCTGAGTCCCAGACCTGAACATCCGTGCATTGCCCGTCATTATTAGGGACAGAAAGAGGTTAATGCCTATCAGCAGCTCCTCCAAGGCTGTCTTGGGAATACAAGTGTCTTTGTCAGGGCGTTGCAAAGCACGATGCTGAGAAGAAAGAAAGGAAAAAGACCGGAGAAGTTTGAAGGCTAATTCTCTCAGGAAATATTTATGGAAACTTTACCTCTGAGTATTGTTTTGAGGATACAAGAGTAAGTGGTTTAGGCATAGCTGTTGCCTTCAGAAATAGTCTGCTTAGGGCATTGTGGGAGCTCAGGCTAGAGAGAGAGAGGGAAAAAAAAGGCCAAGAGTGGGGAAAAAGTAATGTTAAGATTTCTTCCTTGGGACCTGATCAAGAGGGGAGCTTGGAAAAAGAAGGAAACAGAGCCCGCTGGGAGATGGAGATACCCTCCGGGGTACTCTGGCCTCAAAATATCTAAGAGCACTTAGTTCTCAGCAGTCACTGAACCTGTGGGCTAGCTCACTCCAAGATGGGAGTCTCTGGAGGGCTAAAGTGCTGTACCATCAAGGATCCAAACTCGGGGTGAGAAAAGTACCCGAGTGAGGAGTGCTTTGGGGGAGGTCTAAATGGGAGGCACAAGGCCACCTAGGAACACCAGAAGAAGCCAAACATGTGAGACCATCCGTATATAAAGGGAAGATATTTACCTTGGCTTACAGTTTTTGGACAATACAGTTTGTGATCAATTAGCTCTGTTGTTTTGAGACCCAAGGCAAGACAGAAAATTATGGCAGGCGTCTGTGGCAAAGCAAAAATCACTCCCTTCATCGTCGGGAAGCAAGAGAAAGAACTAAGTCCTGGAGGTGCAGTGCTTGTCCAGCATGCAAAAGGCTCTGGGTTCAATTCCAAGCACGGAAGGAAGAATGAAACGAAGATCAGGAATCGGGTGAGAAGAAAGAAGGGGAGGCGGTGGATGGATAGAGAAAAAAGAAAACCAAATCTCCTTTGTAGTCAAGACACCCCCCACCCCCAATTCCACTGGATGTCATATCTCCTAGGACTAAATCTTTAATACATGGGCCTTCTGAGGGCTTGAGATACAAACTACAGCAGGAAGGAGCTTTGGGTGGGGATAGGGCGGGGCGGCAGGGGCGGGGCGGGGCGGGGGTGTGTGCTTAGAGAGGATTCTCCAGCACCTGAAGCCTCAGTTGCGGTCACAAGCAGGTTTTTGGTTTTTTTTTTTTTTTTTTTTTTTTTTTTTTTTTCCACGTGTTGCCTGATCTCTGATATGAATCCAAGAAACTGAGGGATCATTGCTATTGTTAAGAAGAGGAGATCGCTTGAGCCCGGAGATTGCTTGAGCCCTTGGCTGAAGGGCTGGAATTGAGTGGTGGACCCCGACACAGACTGCTCACTGAAAAGCTCCTCCTGAGCACAGGACAGAGAGCAGCTGTCTCACCATAGCCACATCACTGAAAGCTGGACCGTCTGCCCCCCGCCCCCAGAGCAACACCCCCGAAGCCCCCTGTTCTCGACCACATCGTTATGTTGTTACATCATCAGCTTTGGGGCAGGACAGGTGCGGGATGGATCATAGCCATCCTCCCAGCTGCTCCCACACATCCCAGGCACTCCCAGATGGCATCCTGGGAACGCCAGTCCAGCTGTATGGTGGGAGTAGTCTGGGGTAACTAGACTCCTTCTCTGAACTCTCCCCACCTGATCCTTGTCAGCATTTTCTTCCTCCTCTAAAGATTACATCCATCTGCCAGCTCCGTGCAAAGGAGTTTCTTTTCAGCTGTCCATGAGTCCTTTTCTCCTTGCCTTCATTACCTGTGCCTCCCTCAGCCTCTGCCCTCAAGAGAACCACAGGGAAGCATATTCTCACTCTCCAGCTCCCCCCATCCAACCACTGTTTTTTTTATTTTCTCTTCCTGTGACTCCTTTGACATACGGACCCTAAGATTCCAATTTAGGAGGTTGAATGTTTGTACCCCTCTAAAATCCTTGTTGAAATTTAACCTTCACTACAATAAACAGTATTAAGAGCTGTCTGTGAGGTTGTAAGAACCTGCCTTCATGTCTGTTAGGGGCCAGAGAGATGGCTCAGTGGTTAAGAGCACTGGTTGCACTTCCAAAGGTCCTGAGTTCAATCCCTAGCACTGACATGGAGGCTCACAAACATCTCTAATGAAACCTGATTCCCTCCTCTGCTGTGCATGAAAACAGAGCACTCATGTACATAAAAGAAAAAAATCTAAAAAATAAAATTAATGTCCTTCTAAAGGGCTGGGAGGAAGCCAGGTGGTGGTGATGCACACCTTTAATCCCAGCACTTGGAAGGCAGAGGCAGGTGGATCTCTGTCTGAGTTTGCGGCCAACCTGGTCTACAAAGCGAGTTCCAGGACAGCCAGGACTACAATGAGAAACCCTGTCTTAAAAACAGGGCTGGAGAGATGGCTCAGTGGTTAAGAGCACCGACTGCTCTTCCGAAGGTCCTGAGTTCAAATCCCAGCAACCACATGGTGGCTCACAACCATCCATAATGAGACCTGATGCCCACTTCTGGTGCATCTGAAGACAGCTACAGTGTACTTAGATATAATAATAAATAAAAAAAGAAACAAACAAAAAACAAAAAAACAAGAAGGGGTTTGGGGGAGCCTATCTGTCTATACCCTACTATTTGAGGGTGCAGCAAGATGTACCATCTATGAAGCAGAGAGGGAGCCTTGACCAGACCCTGAGTCTTCTGCTAGCCTTGAACAGTGTGGGGAATAATTTTTAGTGACTTACATTTTGTTATAGCAGCAGGAGCAGACTAAGACCTCTCAAACAGACTGGGGCTGAGAGCACAGTGCATATGTACAGTGAGTGTGTGCACATCTAGGACACAGGTGCTATCACTTTTAAAGCAGTTTTGGTTTTTCTGTGCCAATCAAATTAGGAAACTCGGGGTTGGGGCTGTAACTTAGTTAATAGAGGGCTTGGCTAGCACACATGAAGACCTAGGTTGGATACTAACACAAATGCACACTTGCTCATCTCAGGTGAAGGTCGGAGATCAGAAGTTCAAGGATATCTTTGGGTGCACAGTGCTTTCGGGGCCAGCCTGGACTACATAAAATCCTGACTCAAAAATAAACAAATTAGGAACTTGACATTTTGGAGGAGAAAGAGCGGAGTCCCACAGGGGAGAGATAACTCCCATTTCTCCAGGCCTTATGAAGATAGACTTCCAGGATGTGATTCAGGATCATCTGCCCAACAAGCTATCAGATGATTCAGGGAATGGGCTTTGGAAAGAGCTGGAAGCAGAGAAACATACATTCACATTCACAGAAGCTCAGAACCCCTCTCTTCCCTTTCCCTGCTTAAGTGGACGGACGGCGGGAGACTGGGTTCAGAGGATAAGGGACCCATGAAAGCAGCTATGCTGTTTCTCGGGATGAAAGAAAGTTGCCAGGAGCTGGGAGGTTGAAGGTCTGGATAAAGATCCCAGCTTTACAGAGAAATACTCCCAGCCTGGGCATGAGCCTTGTCATCAAGGATGCTGTTAGCTGTTTCACTGTGATTGGCACTGAGCCTCTCTGCTTTTAGGTTCTTTACCTGGAAAAGGAAAATACTACATTCCAGTTCTAATTTCTTCGTAGTCCTGGTTGTCCTGGAACATGCTCTGTAGACCAGGTTTGTCCTTGATCCACCTGCCTCTGCCTCTCAAGTTCTGGAACTAAGGGAGTGTGCCACCACTGTCTGGCCTGTTCTAATTTCTATAGTGTTTGGAGAGCTGGACTTGGGAAGGAGTAAAGCTATTTCAGGGCTGAATATTCAGACTTCTGAGATGGACAAAGACAGTTAATTGTACTGAAAGTGAGTGAAGCCTGAAATCTCTCAAGGGACACTTGGAGTCGAGGAACTGCTGTGACCAGGACAAGTGCAGAGCAGTAAATCAGCCCAGCTGTGGGACTGAAGAAAGGCAGGCTAGAATCACCAAGCAGTGCCACCTAAATTGTCTCTGCCCTGGGATCCAGCGCCAAAGCCCAGGAGTGATGGGAAGAAACTCCAATTAACAAGGCAGCTGTCAGTCAATCTCAATGGCAGGAAATCTGTGTGCTATTATGATCTGTACTTGGGCAAGGAATATTGGCTAGGAAGTGAGATTCTGTGTTTCCTTTCTCCAGTTTTCTTAGTAAGTTGCCTGCCTGAGAGCATTAACATCCCTTCCGCTGTTAGAGCAGAGGAGGAATCCGGGCACCCCTGGTGGTAGAGCTGTGGTTAGCAGGGGCAACACCTTTTTAGACTTGTTAGAGGAACTGGGTACAGAGTATGAAGCAGGTGGAAGGAGCCAGCATGTGAGTGTTGGGGCGGGGGTAGTGAGAGTAATGGAGACACCCCACCGTCCTCTTGACTTGCCAAGATGAAACCGAACAAGCCAGTAGGGAGACTTGGAGCGGAAAATCGCCTTGGATGATATTCCCCAGAGAGAAAGGACTAGAAGCCCAGAGTCATGGGCAGCCAGAAGCCAGCAGTCAGGGGAAGAGAGGTGAAGAGAGAAGCTATCCCTTTCCACGGATGTGCCTTGGCCCCTGACCAAGCGAAGAGGGGCAGATTTTCTGTCTTGTCCCAAGCCCCTGCATCTGCCACCTTGTTTACTTCATGTCTATTTATAGTCACAGGCTCTAAGCCTGGTATGGGACTCTGCGATTTATATGACTATAAACTTCCAAAGGGCACTGAGAACTGGCAGGGCAAAGATAGGGACAGAGGCAGGCCTCCCACGGTCAACGCATCTACCCTCCCACCTACTCTGACCTTAAATGCTACCAAAGGACAAGAGGTTCTAAGACCAGACTCAGAACACCAAGCCAGGGGCAGGAAGCCACATCACTGGTTTGACCCTTCTTCCCCTGAGTCCTGGATGTGGGGTGAGGTACAGATGTTTTAGTCTGATCTCCTTCACACACTTGGGAGCGTGTAGCGAACTTCTGTGTGGTAGCGTGGTTTCATCAGACAATGACTGAGTCTGAGCGACTCTAGACTTCAGAAGAGGAAGTGGAAGTGAAGACCTGCAGCCCAGGCTCTGCCTGCCCTATCCACTGACCAACAGGAAGAAAGATGAACCATTCTCATGGCCTCCTTCTCAGGGTGCCCTTGGAGGCCTGAGCCAGCCCACCCCTCACTCAGATCAGAGATGGTTAAGGCCTGACTATAGGATTCTGAGAGGAGCTCCTTGCCCTGTCTTTCCCCCCTAGGAGGCCCCCTGTTCAGACTCTCTACTTAATAAGTCTCCCTCTTTATGCTTGCCCACTCTCTTGCTCCTCAAGTGTTTTTAAGACTTTGAACGAGTGTCTAGACTGAGTTCTCCCTGCCCAATCCATACCAACCTCCCACGGTGCACTCCACCTTCCAACCCCCACCCTCCACTAGTCCCTACTCCAGGATCTGTCATATGAGCATTAAGGCTGGGTATATCTAAGTTCTCTGTCTGTCTCGTCTGTGTGTGTGATGTGACAAAAAAAAAAATAAATAAAATGTTATTTCTGGATATGTCTGTGAGGGTGTTCCCAGGAGAATGTTCACTTTTGGTCATTCGGCTTCTAGAAGGAAGATCTGCCATCACTCAGGTGAGGGGCAGCATCCAATCCACTGAACAAAGAGCAGAAGACCAAGCTCTGCTTGTCCTCCTGCCCTAGGAGGTGGCATTGCTGGTTCAGCCTCCCACCAGGACTCCCACCTGTCGTTCTCAGGACTAAGACTATGCTCTACTGTGACAGCTCCTAGCGACAGATCTTGGTACTTCTCAGCTTCCATGATCTGTGAGCCAATCCTTCACAGCAATAAATCAATGCCTCTCTCCTTCCCTTTCTTTCCTTCTGCCCTCTCATCTCAATCATGTCTGCTTCTCTGGCGATCCTTAATCCAGTGTCTGAACTCCAGGAGCTGGGTGGGGCAGGTATGAGGAAGAGAAAGCAAGCTGCATCCGGCTGGAAGGAGGGCAGAACTCCCTTCCTGCCCTCTCCAGGGGGAGGCAGCAGAGGACCATGGGAACTGCCCCATCCAGCTATAAGCACAAGGTTCCTTCAGGTCCTCTATCCACTGTGGAGTCCATATGGAGGCACTCGCCACTCGCGTGGTCTGAAGTTTTCACACTTGCAGCCCATTTCTCTGGTGCAAAGATACCTTGGGAAAGCTAGCCTGTTTTCAACTTAGTCTCCTGCCCCTTCTGTTCATTCTTTTTTTTTTTTTTTTAAAGATTTATTTATTTATTATGTGCAAGTACATTGTAGCAATCTTCAGGCACTCCAGAAGAGGGTGTCAGATCTCATTACAGATGGTTGTGAGCCACCATGTGGTTGCTGGGATTTGAACTCAGGACCTTTGGAAGAGCAGTCAGTGCTCTTAACCACTAAGCCATATCCCCAACCCCTTCCATTCATTCTTGAGCAGTGATTTCTTACATAAATAAGCAAACCAAGCCAAAACACTTTTTTTTTTTTTTTTTTTTTTTTTTTTTTTTTTTTTTGGAGACAGGGTCTCTCTGTATAGCTCTGGCTGTCCTGGAACTCACTTTGTAGACTAGGCTGGCCTCGAACTCAGAAATCCGCCTGCCTCTGCCCAGTGCTGGGATTAAAGGCATGCGCCACCACGCAAAACACACTTTTGTCTGCAGCTCCTGCCGCTCTTTATACCTCTCAGCTCTCATCACTGTGGGCCGAATGTGACATCAGCCTGCATAGAGCCAGTCTGGCTGGTTTAGTTTCTCTGTGTTCCCTGGGTCATCACTACGATGACTACTTTTAGGTAGAACATACCCAATCTTCCCTGGTGTCTCTTCTTCTCCACTCCTATCCAAACACTTGGCAGACTCACTTTCTTGGGTACAGGGACTGGGTCTGGCCCTGGAGATGACGAGGAAGACAGTCCTGTGTCAGCCAGCATTGGGCAGTGATGATTTGGAGGATCTAAATGCCTCAGCCTAGAAATCACACCCTCCCCCGGGCATGGGACTCTGGTCCCTCAGTCTGATAGGAAATTGGCCTTGGGAAGATCAAAGACAGGTGGAGGAGGAAGGTTAGGAGAGAAGAGGACAAGGGCATTTCAGCTGTTGACATAGTTTAGGAGCTAAAAGGCTTGGAAGTTAGACCTTGGGGCAGAGATCATCTCCGGTTCAAGGCTGGAGTGGGGTTGGGACAGGTGGCCTTGCTTGGAGGCCAAGAGGGACATAAGAATGATCAAGTTTTAGAGAGCCAAGGAGGAACTTTGAACTCTGAACTGGGCAGAGTGGCCAGGACTGGGGGTCTGACCTTGGCTTAGTAGAGTTGAAACCTCAGCAGACCAGAATCCTGTGCCAGCCAGTGACCAGCATGACCACAGCTGGAAAGGCAGCTGGGGAGTTGGGAGTGGACCGACCTTATCTCTCCCCACTGAGTCATCTGTCGTTTGTTCAAGATTCCAAGATGGAAGGTAGGCAGACATTTCCCCAATCATCTAACCTAGCACAATTTCACAGCTAGAGAAAGGGAAATGTGGAGAAGGCCCTTAGTCCCTGCCGCTGCCACCACCTCATCTGCCAGCCAGCCTCGTTCTCAGACCCAGCCTGACCTCATCCCATAGCGCTCCCAGCTGATCTGCCTGCCTGCCTGCCCCAAAAGTTTGTCAGAGATTGGATCTCACTGTGCATTTTGCTCTATGCCCAGTCCTGCCAGGGCTTTATGATAGGCTGGGAACACCCCTCCTTTTTCCTTCCCCAGACTGGGGCTTCTGTGGGGTGGGTTGGGGCTCCGTTGCTTTCCATTACAATGCCTTTTCACTGTGCCTCTCTGCCAGTCTGTCTTTCTCCTTCAACCACTGTCCCCTCTCTTCTTACCCCCTCCTGGAACTGCTGAGATGGATCTCTGAAGCTTCACGTTTCTGGGGTAATTGAGTTGTGCTCCTTGATCATGCTGGGGAGGAGGCAGTGGCTGCCCATTGGTCTGGCCCTCCCCCATCTCGCTTAACCCCGCCCACCATGATCCGGCAGCGAGCGGGGAGTGACAGGGTGCTTCCTCTTCCCCAGCCCAGCTGCTTTCTCCAGCTCCCCGACTCCCCCTTTCCCCCCCTTCCTGCTCCATCTCCTGCACAAATCACATGGTGACAGCGCCATCCAACCTTTGGGGAAGGGTTTGTAAATGTGTCTTCCTTAGCTCTGATCTCCAAATTGTTCCTTTTATTGCATTTGTCACGGTGAAGATTAAAGTCCCTGGGTGGCCTGCACTACAAATCACAGAGTCGGCTCTGGGAGCAGCTGCAGGTTGGGAACGATGGAGGGGTCTGAGCCCTGGTCCAGGGTATACTTGTGTGTACACACTCACACACTCCCCGTGTGCAGTGTGAACGCGTACCTAAAAACAGAAAGCTGGGGGCCCTGAATTGCCATTCTGAGCCATTTGTCCCCTCTGTAGCAAATGGTGACTTCTTCCTCCGGGCTGTCTTCCAGGATCCCTCTACCCATACTAGAGGTTGGGAGGATAACTCAGTAGTAGAGTTCTTGACTGGTGTGTTGTTGGAGGTCCTGGGCTCAGTTCCTAGTGCTGCAAGAAAAGGGAGTCAAGGTGAGCCTCTCCTGTTCTCTAATGGATGTTGCTGTCCACGTTGGTCAGGCGTGAGGGAAAGCTATGCTCACAGCAGAGGTATTTTGCTCTCTTAATGGGTCAAGGACGGCCCAACAGCCAAACTCCCTGTGCCTGAGCCCCATAGGCACAGCTGGCCCGTCCTTGTCCACAGCTCCCACATCCTTTTCTTTCTCATCCGGGACACAACTGGATGCAGGAGAGACACAACCAAGGAGCCCAGAGGACAAAGCTCCCTTGTACATGCACAAAACAAAACAAAACAAAACAAAAACGGTCCCTTTCCTACCCTTATGAGGTGGGCTTCCTGTCTGTCCCTCATGTACATTCATAACATTCAAATTTATGCCGTAATCTCCGCCGCTCCATATGTATGAGCCTTTGATGGGTGTTTGGGTTTATGGGATGCACCCAGCCCTCCGCTCCCTCACCCGCCCACCGCCTCTAACCACTGCAAAGACGCTCGTACATAATTGACATCGGCAGATTCTTTCATTATACAAGATTTAGCATCTGCTCGGGGATCGCTCTCTCCTCACTCACTATAGATGACTTTTCCCTGCGTTTCCTATTATCAATTCAAATTAGCCCCATCTCCCCACCCGACCAGTGCAGCGTTTACACTTGACAGTGAGGAAACCGCAAGGCTGTAATGGGCTTCTCAATTATTTAGGCCCAGTTAGGCCAGGACCCAGAAGGCCTCAACAAGGGTGTGAGCTGGGATGAGGTCATCACAGGAGAGGCTAGGGTAATAACCTCTGGATTTCCCTTCAACCTCCTGATAACCTTCACACCTCTCACCTTGGGGGACTCCCCGATATCTGGGTCTACGAGGCTGAGACAGTCCCTTACTGCCCCCACACTCCCTAGTAATACCATCAGGTGTATTTACTCAGTAGGAGCACCTAGTGACCTACCAACATTAACCAAAGAAGCAGGAGTCTTTCTTGCCAGTTGGACCCGCCCCTTCCTTTTATGAAGTATTTCTTTAAGGCTTGGTGAAGATAAGATGTGGTACCCCAGGACCTCAGAGAGAGGTATTGAAGCCAAACTCTGGAATGCCAGGAAAAGACAAGGAAGACAGGAAAGTCTGAGAACTCAGAGTGTGGCCAGGGCTTTGGGAGACAGGCAGAAAGCAGCTTAGGAGGCCCTTGCTCTGTTCAGACCATGGGGCTGTGCTGAGCTGTAATTAGGTCAGTGATGCCCACTTGCTGTGTCGCTCTGACTACTCCAGGCCCAGCCTCTTGGAATATAACTCTTGGGCCCGGGGGCTGGTCAGGACCCACTGTGCTCTCTGAAGCCCTCTAAAGGCCCAAGTGCTGGGGCAGAGTCTGCTAGTCAGCACCAGGCCCGAACCTCAGAAGACTGCCAGTGTTAGGCAGTATCAAACAGCCAGCTCCCACTCCCCTCAGCCCTGGGCTCCTCGGGCAGCCCTCCCCTCTCTCTCCTCTCCAGCCCAGATCAGTTTCTGAGGGCAGTGGTGGGGGAGGTGGCAGGCGGAGGTCTGGGAGGCTGTGGGATTACAAGTGGCTTTCCCATGCTCAGCCTCTGCAGAATCAAAGAATTCCTCCATCTGAGTGGATTTACACTAAGTCACAGGCGTGTGGGACCTTCTTTCCCTCAGCAACAGCTGGAAACAGCCCTAAATATGATTAATTAATGCTGTGAAAAGCCCCGGACACAATTAAGATGTGTGTGTGTGTGTGTGTGTGTGTGTGTGTGTGTGTGTGTGTGTTGGATGGGGCGGGAGGGATAGGGGAGAGAGCAGGGCAACAGGAGGCATGTAGATTTCCAATTTAGCTACCTATGGGAGCCCTCCAAGGAAGCAGAATGACATTTCCCCAGAGACACTTCTTTGACATCCATCCCAGGCAGGGGTCATTTTATCCTGCCTCCAGTTTTTGACAGATTAGTCCTTTCCTTTGTCCCAAGGGCACTGGGCTATTTTCTCTCTGATGTGGGAGGAGTGGTAGGTCAGGCAGATGTGACATCTCTCCTTTACAAGTGGAATATTCTCCAAACCTCAGTTTCTCTTGCTGATTCTAACAAGCAGGGACATACGTTGTTACACACTGCTGCTCAGACAGAAACCCAAAAGGGAAACAAATGGGAATCCAAAGGAAGCCGAATGAGTGACCGATGAGCCAGACCTCCTGCCCTTTCCCTCCTCTGCACCTGTAAGAAAGACTAAACGTTTATCCTGTGGTTTTTCCGTGCCCCCAGATCCATCTCTATGTGACTAGGTCTTCATTCTCTAAGGGATGGACACGTCTTAGCCTTATCAAGATGTTGGTGATAATTAGTATTATCTATAATGATAAGGAAGTGGGGGGTGGGGTGAGGTGGGGGTGGCAGACCATTCCAATGAATCACCAAAAATTCAGTTCCAAATCTCAATAATGTCTTAGGGTTTTCTGTTGCTGTTAAGAGACACCATAACCGTGTCAACTCTTATAAAGGAAAACATTTAATTGGGGCTGGCTTATAGTTCAGAGGTTTAGTCCATTATCATCATGGTGGGAAGCATGGCAGCATACAGGCAGATATAGTGCAGGAGGAGCCGAGAGTTCCACATCTGGGTCAACAGGTAGCAGAAAGAGAGAGTAATATTGGGCCTGGCTTGAGCATTTGAAACCTCAGAGCCCACCCCCAGTTACACACTTCTCTAACAAGGCCACACTTCCTAATAATGCCACTCGTTATGGGCCTATGGAGACATTTTCGTTCAAAGCATCACCAGTAATAATATTAATAATAATAAATATATTTGTGTTTCTACTTGGAGGATTTTATATGTGCATACAATGTTTTTTTTTAATTGAATTTTTAAAATCTTACTGTATGAGTCGGGCATGGTGGCGCACGCCTTTAATCCCAGCACTTGGGAGGCAGAGGCAGGATTTCTGAGTTTGAGGCCAGCCTGGTCTACAAAGTGAGTTCCAGGACAGCCAGGGCTACACAGAGAAACCCTGTCTTGAAAAACCAGGAAAAAAAAAAAAAGAAAAAAATCTTACTGTGTGATTGTTTTGCCTGCATGATACAAGGAGGTGAGACAAGGTTGTTGGATCCCCTGGAACTGGAGGGAAGGATGGTTGTAAATCATTGTGAGGGTATATGAACGAAATCTGAGCCCTCTGAAAGAGCAACAACTGCTCTAACTTTGGAGCTGCTGTGCCATCTTGCCAGACCTGACAACATATTTTTGTCACATCCACTCCCAGTGCCCCTCCCACCCCCAGTTCCACCCGTGCACTGCTATACTTCCTGGGCTTTGTTTTATTTTATTTGGCAGTGGTGGGGTGTTATTGTTTTGTTCTGTTTTTGTAACCAAGTCAAATTAGTGTTGCCCATATGCCAATCTATGTGGGGCCATCCACCTGGGGCATGAGGAATCTACAAGAGACATTCTTAAAGAGTGACTTAACAATGCCTTCCACCTTCTGGAGAAGCTGTCAGTTGCTAAAAGCTCCTCAGGTACATGCGGGGCATTGTGGGCCCTTCTTCTACCTACACTGGAATTTTGACTGGTTTGATTGTATGCAGGTCTTGTCCAGGCTGTCACAGCTGCTGTGCCTACGTGAGTCCAACCTCTGTGTCGTGTCCATAACACAGTCCTTGCCATCCTCCAGCCCTTACATTCTTTCTGCCAGCTTTCTGACGTGTTCTCTGAGCCTCCTTGAGGTGGGAGGAGTGATATGGGGTATTTATTTGGGGTTGAACATACTCTCTGTCACATATTATCAGAATTCTGACAAGTTAAGAATCTTTTTTTTGTTTTGTTTTTGTTTTTGTTTTTGTTTGTTTTTTGTTTTTGTTTTTCGAGACAGGGTTTCTTTGTAGCCCTGGCTGTCCTGGAACTCACTCTGTAGACCAGGCTGGCTTCGAACTCAGTAATCTGCCTGCCTCTACCTCCCAAGTGCTGGGATTAAAGGCATGCGCCACCACTGCCTGGCTAAGTTAGGAATTTTTGCACTCACTGATTCCCACTGCAAAAAGATTTTGGGACCAAGTTTAAGAGCATCATAAATCTATGGGGATAAACATAATCACTTAGAAGGCCATAAATTATTATTTATGACAGTGGACTCACATGCCTCTGTGTTGCCAAAATGATTCAGCTCAAGAAGAGGTTGCCTGGGTTCTAGCACTGATGGAATGAGCATGGGAAAACCCCATGATCCAATCCTCATCTCTGGTCCTTCTGGGGTCAGGGGGACATCTTAATAGCCTGGTGTGCTGGCTAGTTTTTATGTCAACTTGATATAGGCAGAGTCATCTGAGAGGAAGGAACCTCAGTTGAGAAAATGCCTCCATAAGACTGGGTTGTAGGCAAACCTGAAGAGCTTTTCTTAGTTAGTGATTGCTGCGGGAGGGCCAGCCCATTGTGGATGCTGCCATCCCTGGATTGAGCAAGCTATAAGCCCATTGTGGGTGCTGCTATCCCTGGGTTGAGCAAGCTATAAGCCCATTGTGGGTGCTGCCATCCCTGGGTTGAGCAAGCTATAAGGAGCAAGCCGATAAGCAGTACCCCTCCCTTCCATGGCCTCCACATCAGTTCCTGCCCCCAGGTTCCTGTCCTGTTTAAGTCCCTGTCCTGACTTCTTTCAAATATGAACTACAATGCAGATGTATAAGCCAAATAAACCCTTTCCTCCCCAATATACTCAGGCACACCCACACATGCACATAACATAAATAAATGTAAGTATACCTGAAATAGTGCAAAGGATGTATTGATACTATTTACTCGTATTTATCAGAAGCTGAATTTTATCCGGCTCTTTTATGATAGAGTCACAGCCAAGGTCAACCCCACCTCTTTCTCCCAAGAAAAACTGAAAAGCTTTCAGGAAGGAGAAAGCCCCAAGATGGCTGCTGAGGCATATTCCTGTAATCCCAGCAATAGAGAGGCTCAAGCAGGGGAACCCTGCGTAGTTAAAGCCTGTCTAAATAGGCAAATAACCTTTCATCTTTCTGACCTTCATCGAACAGCTTAGCATTAATGAATTCCATAGTGTAGGTAGAGGGATAGGAAAATATGTAGTTCCATTAATGTCTCAAGACTTTAGAAAAAAAAATTATTGGAGCTGGAGAAATGCAGAGGCCCCAGGTTTGGTTTCCAGCACCCACCTGGAGGGTCAGAACTGTCCATAAACCCAGTTACAGGGGCTCTGATGCCCTCTTCTGACCTCCTTGGGCACCAGGTACATACATGGCACACAAATATGTGTGCGGACAAAATACCCATACGCATAAAACAAATAATTTTTAAAAGATAATTGTTTATTTTTACTTTATGTGTCTGGGTGTTTTGCCTGCGTGCATATCTGTGTACCAGGTATGTGAAGTGCCTGGAGAAGACAGAAAAGAGCATCAGATTCCCCTCTGGAATTGATGTTGGTGCTGAGAAATCAAATTCTCAAGTCCTTTGAAATATTATCCAGTTCTCTCAGTCACTGAGCCATCTCTTCAGGGCTCTCTCTCTTTCTCAACCCCCACCCCCACCCCCGCGTTCTTGCTTGCTTGCTTGCTTGCTTTCTAAAGCAGGATCGCTCTTTCTGTGGCCCAATCTGGTCTTGAACTCTCAGTGTTGGCATTTTGCATGCGGCAGTTCTTCCTTCCTCGCAGGAAAGTCCAACTCTGAGTAGCCCAGGAGGTGGGTGATGGAGGAGGCAGCTCTTTTTCATCCCTTAGGCCCACTAGTTCTGGCTCACGACGACCAGCCACAGGCCCTGACTCCACTCTGGCTCCCATCTCTATCCTTGGCTGCTGAGCTCTGCTGCGCTCCACCCGGGGCTCCATCGCTCTCTCCAGCGCCTGCTCAGGCGTTTGCTCTCTTTGCCCCCGTTGGGCTCACATTCCTACTCCCAGCTAGCTTGCTCTGCTTGCTCGGGGCGTCTCCCTACTGAAGAATTATGTTGCATAAAGCAGCCGCCACCATCTTGAACTGGCAGTGAACTTTGCTTTCTACATATAAATACAGATAGCAATCACACCCCAATCAGCGCCGAGGCTTCGGGGCATCATCTCAGCAACTCTAACTTTCCCATTACGATAATGTGATTTTCACTCAGTCTATAATATCACCAGCCATGAATAAAGCAACTGGCTCTTTCTGCCTCTCTCCTCCCCACCCCCACCCCCCTTCTCTGCCTCTCCCCACCCTCCTGACTCTCGTTTCTTTCCCTCCCTCTTGCCTTCCTCTCTGTCTCTGCAGCCCTCCTGGAAATATCTCCATCTCTGTCTCTGTACCTCTGAGCATCTCAGCCTTCTTCTCCTAGTTTCCCCCCCCACCCCCGCCGCCGCCCCCTCTGGGACTCACATTCCCTAAATACTAATGGTGGGGATTTGCGGTGCCCTCAGGCCTGTTTTAAATTCTGCTCCCCAGCTCTGCCATCATCTGCCTTTGCCTGAAGGTGAGAATCTGCCAGGGACAGGGAGTTGGGTGGGAGTGGGGGTGGGTGGGTAGTGGGGGTGAGAATGGCTGGTTGCTAAGCTTTAGAGGGGGGTGAGGAAGGGGGGGGCTATGAATCAGATCTTTCCTCCTTCCCTTAGGTACCAGGATGGCTTTTGGCAAAGGACTCCCATCAAGAATGCCCAAGTCAAGAGTCAGAGACCACCGACCACCAAATTCAAGGAGGGAGATATGAGACATTCGTACTTAGGAGAGGGTTCAGGAGGCTCTGGTAGTCTGCATATCGGGGGACCCACACCCAGACATTCCAAATGCCAGACAACTGTTTTAGACCAAGCTGGTGAGAAGGTGCTTCAGAGAGCCCCAAGAAAGGGAGAATTAGGGCCAGTCCTTCCAGGATCTCCCCTGAGTTCAGCTTGGCCCATGGCAGAGCTGTCCAGGCTAAAGGTGCCTTTGGCAGGAGCTGGAGAAAAAAGCGTGCAGATCCTTGGTCAAGGTGCCAGCCACCTTTTCCACTCCTGAAGAGGCTTTCTCTCTCCTTTGTGGAGACCTCTCAGGTCAGTAGTGACCTGGTACTTTGAACCTCTGGGTTCCCTTACCACCCCACCCATGACTTTTTTCAAGTATTAGCTGTGGTACCCTGGACAGAACCTCAGTGTCCTCTATGAGATGAGAATTATATAAAACATAGCCTGATGGCACAAGGGGCTGGGGCAAAAATCAAAGTTCAAGGCCATCTTAGCCACACAGAGAGTTCAAGGGCAGCCTAGGCTACCTGAGTCCTTGTCTTTAAAGGAGTGGGGACATAATAATGGTATGTACTGAATTATATGATGTGGGTGATAAGTGTTAGCTGTTATTATTACCACCACCAAATATTGAGCATTACCTTATGTTTAAGCTAAGCAGGTTATCTCAGAGGTTAAGAACCTGGGGATAGAGCAGTTTGTAGCAAAGTAGACTTGAAAGTGCCACCGCCTCTTTGGGACTTCATTTTCTCAACTGTAACATAATAGAAACAGTCTTTGGTCCACAGGGTTGGGTCAGCCTTAGTACAGTGCTGGCATGTGCTAAGAGCTCTAGGAATATCAGTGAGTGAGAGCCAGACACTGTGGGCGATGGGGTGAACACACCAGGGTGCCCCAGAGGCCCCCTTTTGCGTGGGTTGGGATCTGGGATATGGATCCTTAACTTTTCCTGTTGCCTTGGTTCATTACTGACCTTTTACCCCTAAGCAAGATGAGGACACAAAAATAGTGTCCCTATTTTTGTTGTTTTTGTTGCTTGTTTGTTTTTTTGTCCCCATCCCCCAACCTTACAATGTGCAGCTCTGGCTGACCTACAACTCACATTGTAGTCTAGGCTGTCCTGGAACTCAGAGCTCCACTTGCCTCTACCTTCTGAGTGCTAGGATTAAAAGTATGCACCACCGCTGCCTGGCCCAGCTTCCACACACAGTGGAAGACACTTTTATATTAGACAGGGGCAAAAATGTCTAAAAAGTGTGTGTGTGTGTGTGTGTGTGTGTGTGTGTGTGAGAGAGAGAGAGAGAGAGAGAGAGAGAGAGAGAGAGAGAGAGAGAGAAAGACAGAGACAGAGAGACAAAGACAGAGACAGAGAGACAGAGACAGAGACAGAGACAGAGACAGAGACAGAGACAGGGAAACTTCACTTTTACTATGTAACCCTAGCTGACCTGTAGCCCAGGGTAACCTTGAACTTGCAAGAATTCTCTTGCTTCTGACTCCTAAGTGATCAAATTATAGGCAGGTAGGTACCATCCTCATATCTGCCTCCAAACTATTGATAGATATAGATTTAAGGTTTTTTTGTTTTTTTTGTTTTGTTTTGTTTTTTTGGTTTTTTGTTTTGCTTCTCAAGACAGAGTTTCTCAGTGTAGCCGTGGTTGTCCAGGAACTAGCTCTGTAGACAAGGCTAGCCTTGCATTCAGAGACCTGCCTGCCTCAGCCTCCCTACTGCTGGAATTAAAGGTATGTACTACCATGCTCGTCTCAAAAACTGCTTCCTGAATGTGCTGTCTTAAACAGAAGTGACCAATTAGGATCAGGTGTCCCCATCCGGTTTCGTTAATTTCTAAATGCTGTTTGCTTGCTTCTAGTTGTCCTTGTTTCTTTCTGAAAGCTCCTTCGGAAATATTCAGGTGTGGGCTCCAGTGTGACTCGCTGGTGGAAGCGCAGTCCTCTGCTCCCTCAGGCCAGGAAAGGTCTCAGGCTGCCAATGCTAGAGCTGGGCTGGGCGTCCAGCATCACTGAGGAAGGAAAGAACCAGGGCACAGTGTCCAGCCAGAGGCTAATCGGACCCCCTTCCCTCATACTTAGCTTCTTCAAAGGCCTTGGCTATGAGACGAATGATGCCATCCTTTGAGGTCCAGCCACCAAAGCAGTCTCATTCAAGGGCTTTAGTGAAGGGAGTTGTCTTGGTTAGGGTTTTACTGCTGTGAACAGACACCGTGACCAAGTTGTAAGGACAACATTTAATTGGGGCTGGCTTACAGGTTCAGAGGTTTAGTTCATTATCATCAAGGCAGGAACATGACAGCATCCAGGCAGGCATGGTACAGGAGGAGCTGAGAGTTCAACACCTTTATCTGAAGGCTACTAGTGGAAGACTGGTTTCCAGGAAGCTAGGATGAGGGTCTTAAAGCCCACACTCATAGTGACACACCTACTCCAACAAGACCATACCTATTCTAACAGGACCACACTCTCTAATAGTGCCACTCCCTGGGCTGAGCATATACAAACCATCACAGGAGTGGACAGTCTGTGAACTCAGTAGAGGACTGTCAGGTCTTCCTGTTCCTTTCTCCCTTTCTCCATGAGGAGTAAGACAGGGTCCATTCCTTCTAGGGGGCTCCAGTCCAGAGAAGGAGACAGACGTGAAAACAGGCAAGTCAGAACAGCAAGGGTGTCAGTTAGCTTTTTGTCACTGTGACCAGAACACCTGACATAAACAATTTACTGGAAGAAAGAGCTACTTTCTTTGCTCATGGGCTCAGAAGGTTCAGTCCATCCTGGGGCCGGGGAGTAATGTTCTGAGGAACAGAGCTCTATGCATCGTGGTGGGCTGGAAGTCAAGAAGAGGAAATGCCAGCACACAGCTCTTCCTTCTTCCTCTTTTATTTCAAGACCCAGTTGACAGGGATGGTGCCAACGTGGTTCACGCTCCTCTTTAGTTGATCTCTGAAATACCCTCATACACATACAAAGGCTGTCTCAGGATAAACATCAGAGTGAGAGCCACTCACAGTTGCAGGGCACGAGGAGATGAGAAGAAGCTGTCCTTTCTGGGGTGTGTGTGTGTGTGTGTGTGTGTGTGTGGCTCCTGGAGGAGGCAGGCCTGGAGAGGAGAAGGCCATTATTCTGTGCTGTGCTGTGCTGTGCTGTGCTGTGCTGTGCTGTGCTGTGCTGTGCTGTGCTGTGCTGTGCTGTTCTGCTCTGCTCTGCTCTGCTCTGCTCTGCTCTGCTCTGCTCTGCTCTGCTCTGCTCTGCTCTGCTCTGCTCTGGTGTATATGGTTGTCTGACCTGTGTGCTACTTGTGTGCCTGGTGCCCACAGAGGTCAGAGGAGAGTGTCTGGTCCTCTGGATCACAGGTGATGTGAGCCATTATGTGGCTGCTGGGATCGAACTCAGGTCCCTGCAAGAACAAGTGTTCTTAACCACTGAGCAATCTCTTCAGCCCAACCATCACATTCTTGCCCTCAGTGAATGGTTGGATGAAGACAGACGGAGGCTGGAAGACATAGAACAGTCATGGGATAAATAAATACAAAGTATTAGGGTTTTTTGTTGGCGATGCTATCTTCTATCTTTTATTTTTGTTTGTTTGTTTGTTTGTTTTGTCTTGAGACAGAGTCTCACCATGAAGCCTGGCTATCTTAGAACTCACTGTGTAGATCACACTGGCTTCAGATCCACAGAGATCCACCCACCTCTGCCTCCTGACTGCAGGGGTGCAGGGGTGGGGGTGGAAGATTAAAGGACCCTCATACCCAGCATTCATCATTAGCATTTTAAAATGAAGGAAACTGTGACATAGGGAGGCAAACACTTTCCCAGGCTTACACAGCTAGTGAGCAGGAACCAGCTTCAAGCCCCAGTGGACTTTAGCCTTCGCTGTTCTGAGTTTTGTAGAGGGCCAAGCAAGAGAGGGCTGAATGTGGTCCTCAACTGTTAAGTGGTCAGGGTGGTCTCCTGA